>NC_029788.2:101275838-101278666 GCF_000816755.2 Arachis ipaensis
TTTTTAACTTTAAAAATACAAATTAGTTTTAAAAAAATATACTCATAGATACTTTTAAAAGCACATCCAACTTTTTAAAACTAAAAGCACAAATATATAAGAAGTTTTACCAACTAGGTCTAATTATATTATAAACATTACAATTGTGTTGTAGTGCAAAGATGTTAACTAAGAGATATATAAATCATCGAAAGATTGCTATTAATTAGAGCAATAAATCAATATTGAAAGTTTGAAACCGTGGGGTCTTGCATGCTGAAGTGATTCTGTTTCTCTTTTAATTTTAGGATTAGGAAAATAACGTACGTAGCCATAAAAACAAAAGAGGATCATTAGATCATAGGTATCAATCATAGAGAATAACTGTTTAACTCAAAAAAGCTGTAACAATTGGTGGAAATATTCTTAGATTCAATGTGAATAAGAATTTGTTTTTACTCTCAACTATTTGAGTAACTAGGAGAAAATTATTAGTACCAAAGAGACAAGACGTTAAACATTAAATAATAAATCAAAGCAAAAAAGTTTCTTGGCTTCTTATTATGATAGATATATACCACCTAAAATGTGAATAATTATTTTGCATTTAGATTTTCATATTATATATATATATCTTAAAATTTTGCAGGAGATCAAGTTATAAAAAATTGCCATATTATTATTGTGGTTTATTTTGGTGATTTCTTTTCAACTGTCTGTGCATTTATTTTCAAAAGCGATCTTAGAAATAAGTTGCGGATAAGTATAATTTTGTTTATACATAATTAAGTAATTAACAATAGAGTTCAATTAGAGAATTAATTAACATTTTTCAACTATATCAGTTAACTTTTTTTAATTTAAAATTCTAAATTTTAAATCTTAAATTCTAAATCTTAAATTATATACTCTAAATTCTAACTCTACCCTAAATTCTACAAAAATAAAAGTTAAATAAATAAATAAATAACTATTAACTACTTAAAAATTAATTTTCTATATCTTTTCTTAAAAATAATGTAGTTCGAATTTATGATTTCATGCATGCATATTACTATATAAGATTTTTACAGCAAGATCACTCTTAGTCAGGGACAGATCCAGAAATAATATTATGGGGGGCCAATAACACATATAATATTAAAAATTATGTAAAAAAAAATTATATAATATAAGATGTATTATAAGAATATACGGATAGAGAATATATTTTAAAGTAAAAAAATATGTGTATACTTTTTACTAACGAAGTGGTCGATTCTTCGTATCATAAAATTCACCGATAATAGAATTAGTGTCAAAAATTTCAACAATTTTCTTTTCAATATATAATTAAAAGACAATTAGTAAGAAATTCATCTTTTATTTTGTTTTTAAGTTATTTTTCACAATATTCATAGTTGAAAAAGATTTCTTAATTGTAGCAGTTGAAACAGAAAGAATTAATACCAAACGAATAAAAAATAGGCCACAAGAAGAAAAAGAATCACTATATCCGTCCCTGCAGTCTTAGTGGCTTTGAATATTATGATAATTGAGTTATACTGAACTTGCAAAATTTTCTTGCATTATTTGTTTATTTATTTTATATTAATAACAAAGAAACAAAGCCGGTGCATGTACAAATTTCTTGCTTTAATTTCTACTTAATTAAAGCTGACATATATATAATAGTTGATGGTAAGATGTCCTATTTAAAGTTAGGACGATAGAGATTCATAACTTTCCTATATTTGAGTACCTAATTATCATGTAATTTTGAAAAGCAATTAAATCAATAAAAATGGTTTAGCAGTGTGAAAAAAAAATATTTAGATAGTAGACATAAGATTATACATCTATTGAATATAGTTAAGTAGTTAACTTGGTTACTAATATGCACTGGATCAGACAAATTAAATAATAATAATCTTGAGGTCTATTATTATTGAATATTAAAAAAAAATCTTAAAAACCAATATTGTATAACCAATATTGCAGCAAACATTCAATATATAAAAAAATATTTAAAACTCTTAAAAATAATAATATCTGAAACTCATTTAAAAAAATCTGAAATTTAAACTTAATAAAAAATCAATTTTAATAGATTTCATGTTGAATTTATTTACTAACTTGCTATAATATCAATTGAAATAAATTGCTATAATATTAGTTACCTAACGTTATTCTTAAAAAATACAGCTTTTATATTGTTATATGTGTTTGATGAAAAATAATAAATTTTTATATATAGTTAAAAAAGGGTGTATATACTATTATTTGGTTTTAGTTCTTATAATAAAATTAGGAATAAAAAGGGTGGTTTAACTTCCCAATCAGATGAAAAAGAAGTGAAATAAAGAAAAGTGGGCAACCTAGATATCAAGGTTACATGTCGGCAAACTTTATTTGGGGATTTGAGTGACAATTCGTATTTCACTAGAAACATCTGCGGCTGGTGATGAGGGCTAGCTGCACTTTCATAGGCTCAAAATAAATTTGAAGACTCATCATACATTTTTTTAAAAAAAATAAAATAAAATTGATAAAAATATTATTGCATATGATTTATCATAAACATGAGAGGAACATATATAAAGGGCTAAGGAATATAAAGTTGATATTTATCTTTGTTGGTGCGGATCGGATCGCCAAAGCTGAACTTTATTTGTTTAGATTTTGTAGAATTTTATAATTTTGCCTTTTAGGTCACAAAAGAAACCGGGTATTATTAGTAATCATGCAGTTTATTTTCGTTACGAATCCACTTCGAAAAAATAATTATATCGAATATGTTTTTTTTATAAGATTTTTTTTGGATTTATGTGAACTTTTATATTTTTTTATTTTTTTAAGAAATAACAAAA
>NC_029788.2:101278671-101281030 GCF_000816755.2 Arachis ipaensis
AATATGTATGATATAATTAGAAACTTTAATTTCTTTTTTAGTTCTAATCCTAAAAATTTCTATCTAATTCTCTCAAATTATCTTTGATTATTTGTATCTCTTGATATAAAATGTTATCAAATAGTGTTTTCATTAAACACCATACCAACAACGCTTTACTGTGTTTTTTGTGGTGGTCGAAATTTAAACCACATTCCTTAGTATGTATGACAATTTTCGAATGTTCATAATGGTACTAACAACTATTGGTAGATTCTTTGTGTATGTATGGAAGCTATGGAATGCCAAGGAAACATTGGAAGCTCAACACATTTGGGAGGTTGAGAGAGATTGATCGGCCGCGATTTGATGTGGTTCTGGTAGCAAATTGGCCAATCTTTGAAATTGTATTCTTACATCGTTACTAACCAGATTTTCAACGAGTGTTATCAGATTTTGTTCAAAACAACATTTTAAATTGAAAAATTAATTTAAAGAGGGTTGCTACAAATACAAGTCTTTTTGGCTTACAAGTCTTACAAGTTGGCACAAGTCCAACAAAACACACGCATTACACTCCCACATTCAAGAGTAAATAAACGCACGTTATTCAACCACTTCCTGTTTCTAAAGCGCACTACTCACGATGCATTATGAACGACTCTTCTTCTTCTTCCTCCATGAAAACGAGTTTCTTGCCAAATTTTAAGATAATGGAACTTCAGAAATACACCCAAACGATTACAGAAATACACCCAAACGGTTACAGAAATTCACCCAAACGATTATAGAAATACACCAAAAGGATTACAGAAATACATCCAAAGGATTTAAGAAATACACCCAAAATTCGTTGAAGTACACTTTATGCATAATTCAGAACTCTTTTTCTTACTCCTCCTCATCTTCTGCTGCTTCTTCTTCTTCAAAAATGATTTCAGAGCTTGATGTCAAAAAACAATGGAAATCAAGAATAACGAAGAAAGAAAATAGAAAGAAAAGCACATAAATGAAGAAGGAGAAAGAGAAGGTAAGAAACGAAAGAAAAGAAGAAGAAGAAGAAGAGGAAGAGGAAGAAGAACGTGCCGCAAGAAGAAGAAGAAGATGCAGTGAAAACGTACAGTACGGTTCAAAGCGCGTTAATATAAATGACTTGTAAAGACTTGTATAAAAAAACGCTTGTTCTTGGAGAATTATTCTAATTTAAAAAAGCAATGACCATATTTAACGGTTATAGTGGAGTAGTTCCAAAAATTACAAACAGAAATGATGGAGACATTAAAAACAAACCTTGTGGTAGCAATACGACACGAAACGAAGGAGATCGGCCATGGTCTGAATCCTTAACAAAGAATAGATTGATAAAGAAATAAAAGATAAACAAAAAGATAAATATCAAACTGAATAAAAAAATAAATTAAAATTGAAATAGAAATAAAAAGGATAGATTGAAATTGAGTACAAACAAAATCACTCTACTTCTATCAAATTTCTTGACGCAACAAGAAAGAGACTCTTCAACTTAACTTGTCAACGTTATAGTTTGAGAATTGATTCAAAATGACTCTTCAATCTTCTATCCAATTTCCCGATGCAACAAGAGAGTAACTCCTCAACCTCAATTGTCCACACCATGATTTTATTACGAAATTTAAAAAGAGTTTTCAAACCTCTAAATCATTCTATACTATGGCTACAATAGCTAAGGAGGTATTTATGACCTCTTATTAGATTAAAACAAAGAAAACTTCAAGTATGGCAAGTTCTACCACCGGAATTGTCAAACCTGTGGACAACTGTCATGAATGAAAAAGAGGGCTAGCATAGTAGAGGTGCCAATGGCACCTCCGGCAAGTTGGGGAAGGATGACAATAATGACCCAGATTTGAGGTGACTCTGCGACGACAACGAAGCCAGAAACAGCGCTGAGGTCGGCGTTGATGAACAGTGGAGATCCATTCCGTCGCGTCCCTCCTATTGTAGCCAAGCCACCACCACTTACGCCAACTTTGAATCAACTCATTGTGTTTGATTTTTGTTTGTGGCTTCAATTTTTTCAATAAGATCCCAAAAGAATTTTAAATTTTAAAAGTAGAATAGAAATGAAATAGCAAATATTTTTTGAGGATTTATTGTTGTTAATTATAATTAGGTTATATATTTTATCACAATTTTAAGGATAAAATTATTTTAAAAAAGAGAATAATATTAGAATTAGTATTGGACTTATAAATAGAAATATAATGTAATGGTGTGGATATGTATGATGTAATTAGAAATTTTAATTTCTCTCCTTGATTCTAATTCTTGAAATTTCTATTTAATTCTCTTTGATTATCTCTCTTTTTTTGTATTTTTTGATAAAAAAAATTTTAATACA
>NC_029788.2:101281083-101293236 GCF_000816755.2 Arachis ipaensis
AGCAATATTTATATTTTTAATAATTTTTATTTTATATGAATTTTAATTTCTTTTAAATTTTAAAAAGAATATATATAGAAAGAATTTCTTTTTTTTTTTTTGCCATATAAAGTGGTTTCTGTTTCCTCAATAAAACAGTAAGCGGTTTGAAATTCTTTTCCTAAGAACACGGTTTTACAATAAAGGATGTGTGTCATATTCTGTACAATAATATGTCTTCAGAAAATAGCATACCCTAGCTAGTTTGTTTGTATTTAAGTACTATTTGTCTGTTATAAATAATTTTCCTTCAATCACATTTTACTTTGTCTCTCTATATAAATAGTGGTAGTAGAATTTCTTCTTTTTCTTTTTCTTTTTTTTTTGAAAGTAAATGACTTCAAATAAATAAAATCACTATAATTTTTTTTGGTGACTTAATAAAATCACTATATTAGTACAAAGCAACTACTACCCGAAAAAAAAAAAAAGACACTATTAGTCGTGAAAAACTTAGAAGGGAAACTAGATTTCGTTGCATTATGATATTGCTTGATAAATATTGGACCAAATAAAAAAAAGTTATAGTGGCTAGAATAAAAAAAGTGATTTATGTATAATAATTCAGATAGAGAAGAAAGCAAAAGTGTGTACAGTAATATTGGTACCACTTACCACCATAATAATAATAACAATCATGATTGCTTTCGTTTATTATCAATTGCAATATTATTGAATTAATTAAGATTGTGTGGACCTATATGGTTTCCATTTGAGATTTTTCATTTATTTATTCTTTTTTATAAACCGAATGAATCCGTCTAATTCTTTCTTTAACCGTACGCGAATTATTCACTCAAGGACAAATAATTGTATGCGGAATATTTTTTATTTATAACTTATACAAAACAAGAGTAGCATGGAGAAATGATGATACATTATTAGACATATGTGCTACATGTGCACCGACAGAAAATTAAACAGTGTGCTCTCAACACGCAACAATGGAAGTTATTAATTGCATTTACTACCACACTACTCATCGTCATCATAATTGATAATAACTATTGTGTCTGCAACATTTATTGTGCGCCTATGAAGCTGTTCCCATAAATTTTGTTCTCTTTGGTTTTTTCCTTGGAGTAATTTACGTGTATAAATCGTTTGAGTTGAGATATTACGCAATTATCTTGATTGAAAATTATATATATTTTTGTATTTTTATTTTGTTTTAAATCTGTGTAATTTGTCGCACTCTAAATCATTGAGGTTTTCATGTAAATTATTTAGGTTACAACCATTTAAAAAGAAACTGCGTAACAAAATAGATCGTTGTGGACTAAAACGATTTAGTTACAAAGAAATAGACCTAGAGTGATTCGTTAGAGCCTTTGACGATTTAGATCGGTGGAGAATTTCTTAGATAATTCGTAACAATAGACAACGAATTAGTGAGGCCAATGCCAAAGGAATAGAGTATACTAATCCGATTATTGTTGCGCAGTTTCTTCTTAAATCGTTGTAACATAAAACAAGTCACGTGAAAACTTAAAATACGGTTTAGGATCTAAAGAATTAGACAAATTTAAAACAAGACAAACATGTATATAATTTTCAATCAAAGACAATTAAGTCATAAATTACCCTGTTTCCTCTTTCTTTGTTCCTTTCAGAAATGCTCGAGTTCAAATAACGCGTTTCTGACAGCAAATATTTAACAAAGATAATTGTATTATAATGTTTAATTAACGTGAATATTATTTTAGTACGTAGGTAATAGTATGTAAAAATACTTTTTATAGTTATAAGCAAATTAAAGGTTGCTTGTCCTATTTTAATTTGTTTTATTAAAAATAAAAAATTGGCATTTTCTTGCTTATGCATTGTATTCTTTAAAATAGTCAACCGTGTTCAGAACTAAGTACTGCGGTGGAGGAAAAATTCCTTGATTATTTTAAACAAAAGCAAAAAGCTAAAAAGAGTGGAGATTGACTGATCAACAAGGTGGATCAAAATCTGACCCACATTTTGAATTTTGTAACTTTCTTGTTAATGTTTTTCTTTACCTCCTTTTGATTATTAGTATTAAACTATAGTTTGCCTTTTCCACTAAAGGATTTGATTCATTATTTTTTAAAATTTTGTGGAACTGTTTTGGGCGTGGAGGATCGGAATTTGGGACACTGTTGATCCGTTCAATTCGTCCAACACAATGTTTCGTTGGTTAATTATTAGTTTTGAGCATTTGAGCAGTGACTTGGGAGGCTCCAAGTTCCAACAATATTATACCACGTCTGTTTACTTCTTCGTCGCTGTTCCTTTCAGTAGACTAAAACAATGTTGAAGACTCACGTACAGTTATTTTTATGTGAAATTAATAGTTAAAAATCGTTAAATAATAATTTAATTAAATTTATTAAATCAGCTTATGCTTCTCAAATATCAAATTCACGTTATCACGAAGACGACTTTTTAAGTTTTCACCTAAAAAAAATGAAAAAAAAAGGAAAGGTAGAAAAGCAAAGTCAATTAAGTTGAACTTGAATATTAGTATGTGTCTATGTGAGACAAGAGCTAACTTTCAGTTGGTGAGTATTGAAAGATTAACAGACAGATCAATTAGTGTTGGACATTAAAAGTAGCTTTATGTGTATATATATCTGAATAGAAATGTGATTAGGCGTACATTTATTGAAGAATAATTACATAAATAAATTTAATATTTCTGGTTACTAAGAGCACCTACAATAATGGTTAGTATTTATTTTATGGTATTTACTTTGGTACGATGATAAATTTATACACATCGATATTATAAAATCATGGAAAAATTCAAACACGATACGTGTATGATATTTTTTACGTTAATAATTAATTTTTTCTTTTTTTTAAATACATATCATATCAATACTTTTACTAAATTACCCTTATACTTTAATAAAAATAAAAAGTAATTTTTATTTAATTTTACAAAAAGACTTAAATATCTTTTTCTTTTATATTAGACAAAAACTATCATAATCCTTTTAATTTAGAAAAAATATCATAATCCTTTTAATTTAGTCAAAATTAAATTAACTTTGGCTTTATATTTTTAATTTTGAAACAATTTAAAAATCAAAAGTTCAAAACAAAAACGTATATGAAAAAAAAAAAGTATTTGATCTTCTTTAGATTTCAGTGTTCTTTCTCTTTGGACAAAGAAAAAGAAGAAGAAGACAAAGTTCTGCTCGAATCGTATCTCCTCTATGCCTATTTGTCTCTGAAAAAGAAGAAGAACCCAGTTCCTCCACGACCTCCTTGTCGATTTTTTGTTCCTCCACGGCCTCCTTGTCGATTTTTTATTCCTCCATGACCTCCCCGTGTACGTGCTCAGCAACCCGTCAGAGGAGCTCTTGCTGGTTACTAGAGCCTCCACTGGCAAGAACCTTGGCCTCTTCCGCTTCAACAAAGACGACGTCCAAGCCCTGCTCCGTTAGGTTTCCACGGTCGACCTTCGTCTGCGTGACAGCTCTAAAGTTGTTCCCATTGCGCTCAACAAGGTTTCCTACGCTGCTCCTCTCTCTCTCTCTCTGTGTGTGTGTGTGTGTGTGTAATTTGATTCACCTTATGATGTTTTACTGATCCACTTTATTGAATTGCTTGGTAATGACTTTTATTGATGACAAATGGTGAGAATGGATCCTCCAACAGGCGCTTAAGATCTCCATTACTTATGCAGTCATCTAGTAGAATTCATTCAAGAGCCGCAACTGCGTTTTCCTCCAATGCATGTAAGCGATTGGATTCGTTTGCCACAGGAAAAAAAGTGCATTCTGTTGAGAGTAATTTTTAGAAACAAGAAAGTTTGATCACTCAGTCTTGCTCATATATTGGTATCTAATTTTGCATCATGTGCTGATATGAAATATTTTGTTTTGGTTGCAAGTGATAAAAAAATTACTACTGAAAGTGATTTCAAAGCATTCTTCATATTTATCTAATTCCAATCTTTCTAGTTACTCTATTGGATGCAGAGGAAAATGTAGAATCACTTATAAAGCTACTGGTTGATTGCATCTTGGAAGCAAAAGAAAATATTGATGGAAACTTTGTTGCTTCTCTTCGTAATGAAAACATGGTAAATATTAATGATTAATTTCTGGGTCAGTTTTCTTATGACCTGCAGATTAACTTCATCCCTTAATTTTGTGATGAAGGATTTCGTTGGACATCATAAAGACTAGAAAGTTGTATATTATCACCGTTCACTAATAATTGTCAGTTTAGCAAAATTGGAACATTCTACATTCACAAATCAGCATACTATCTTTGTTTATGATTGTACTACTTATTTATGCACTGTTTAT
Source organism: Arachis ipaensis (assembly GCF_000816755.2). NCBI lineage: Eukaryota > Viridiplantae > Streptophyta > Magnoliopsida > Fabales > Fabaceae > Arachis > Arachis ipaensis. Next base: position 101,285,412 of record NC_029788.2, read on the forward strand.
GGATTTCAACTTTGGTGACAATTTTCTTTTCATAACTATGATTGGTGACAATGTTCTCTTCATTCAACGTGAATCATAAATAGTTGCTAAAAGTTTAAAAAAGGAAAATGTTATTAAAAAGAAGAGTGAAGTAGATGTTAGTACAGAAGAAAGAAAAATAAAATCCTATGTCATGAAGACAATGAATAGAAAATGCTCAGTATTCATTGAAAGTATTAAAACTAAATCATAGTTATAAGCAATGACAAATCTCAGAGTTACAAAACAAAATTGAGCAACCTCTTCAACTTGAATGATGAAGTTTCTTTCTTTACACAAAAATCAACTGTGCATGACATGTTTGATGTTTTGTTTTTCTTTTTATGTATATTGTATGGTAACTTAAACTATGCACATTGTTTTCCTATGCCAAAATCAATAAACTTGCTAATCACAGAGTTTTTTACTGTATTAGGTGATGAATGAGTTTTTGATGGTATAGAATTTTACAAATAAATCCTTGTTGCTAGCATAGTTTCTAAACCAACAAATACTCCTCTCATGCAAAAATTTGGTTGTCACAAGTAACAAACCCCTAAAAATAATAACCGAAGTATTCAAACCTCAGGTCGTCTCTCAAAGGAATTGCAGTGAAGTGTTCTTGCTATTGGTTATGGATTGTATATCTTTGGAGTTTTGGATAAGAAACATGAAAGATAAATTGTAAAAAAAGTAAACTAATAGCTAAGAAAGCTCTTGGCAAGGTATGAGATCTAGAAGTCCTATCCTCATTATCGTCATCTATTGTGACATCAATTGTCCATTGCTCCCACTTAGTCAACCTCTAACTATGAAGGAAAGTCAAGAAGATAAATCAATTTAATTCCTCAAGTCCTAGTCAACTCCTAAGGAAAGACTAGAGTTAGTGGAATTCAAATCAATTAGCAACTTTCAATTATCAATCAACAAAGGAGTTTGATAACTCAAGAGTCTCCAATTACTCAACCAAGGCCAAGAGGAGAAAAATCTACTCTATAATCCAACCAAGCATTTTGTCAAACACTTGGAAGGCATAAAAGGAAAGTAAAATCAAATTGCAAGAAAAGTAAATCTACAACTACTAATTGCAAGGAATTAACAACAATAAAGCAAATCAACAATAAAGGAAATCAAACATGGAATTGCATTAAAGAGAAATAGAAGAAACAAAAGTGCATCAACGTAAAGGTAAAGAATTACAAGAATGAAATACAAAACTAGAGAGAGGAAAGGTAGATGAATAAGAAATTGTAAAGGAAAGTAAATCAAAGCATGAAATTAACCTAGATCTAAGAAATCCTAATCTAACTTAATCCTAATTCTAGAGAGAAGAGAGAGCTTCTCTCTCTAGAAACTAACTAAAGCCTTCCCTCCAAAAATTCAATTATGACTCCTTCTAACTAAAAGCTCCCCCTTATCTCCTCTTGATTTCTGCATATAATAGGCTCATAATTGAGTTGGATTTGGGCATGGGAAGCCCAGAATTCGCCCCCAGCGTTTTGCCTTTAATGAAGCCATGTACGAGTGTCGACGTGGACGCGTGGGTCACGCGTACGCGTCGCTTGGCAATTTGCGTTCCACGCGTACGCGTCATGTACGCGTATGCGTCACCTGGCGAGTTTCATCTTCCACACGTGCGCGTCTGCTACGTGTGCGCATGGGGTGAATTTCTCCCAATCCTTGATTTTTCATGATTTCTCCACTTTGCATGCTTTTCTCTCCATTCCTTTGATCAATTCCTAGCCTTTTCAACCTGAAATCACTCAACAAACACATCAAGGCATCTAGTAGAATCAAAGGTGAATTAAAATTAATCAATTAAGGGCCTAAAAAGTATGTTTTCACTCTTAAGCACAAATAGGGAGAATATATAAACTATGCTATTTTAGTGGATAGATGTGGAAAAAAGGGTGATAAAATCCCCTAAATTCAGCATAGAATGCACCACCAAATAGTGGTGCATCATTAGGATTAAACAAGGTGGCCATAACCTAAGTCTCCACTACGGTTATTGTTGTATATCTTGACCAACATGGCTAGGACCTCCCTCATGTTAGGCGTAGCTTGTGGTGACTCATTTGTGCCTTTAACCCCAACTTGTAATAGCTCAAGCATCTCATCTTCACCGTCCATGACCAAAACTGGCTCAGAATGGCTCAACCCCAGAACTCTCCTAGCCCATTCAACCAAGCACTCTTCATCACCATCCACTACTCTTCTCCTAGTTGCAATCTCCATAGTCAAAACCCCATAACTATACACATTACCCTTTGTTGTTGCTTGCATTGTTTGTCTATATTCCGGTGCAACATATCCTACCCTACTGTTCTAACCACCATTGTGCTAATATGAGAATCCTCAACATCAACAAATCTTGCAAGTCCAAATTCTGTGACTTTGGCATTACCATCGTTGTCTAGTAACACATTGCTAGCCTTAACATTTCTATGAACAATTAAAGGGTAGCATTCATGGTGCAAATAGACCAATGCTATTGCCACATCAATTGAAGGGGTTGTATGAGATGTTGAATGTGCTAAGCTCAACCAAGATCAACAATCTTGAAGGAATTGACCCTGAGAAATTGTTCTAAGATAAATCAAGATCCTGAAGAGACTTCATATTGCTGATTTCGCCTGGATTTTTGCTTGAGAAATTGTTTCTGGAGATGTTTAAGACTATAAGTGCCATGTTTAAAATCACTGATGGGAACTTTCCAGAGAACTTGTTATCCCCAAATTACAACATGCTGAAGTTCACCATATTATCAATTTCTGTAGGTACTTCACCACTGAGTTAGTTTCCACTTAATTGAATATAACCACCTATCTATGATGATTTAGAGGAAGAATCATATGCAATGTAGAGAAAACACCTTAGCCTTTAAGAAGTTTGTACCAAAGGCTTCTACAATTCTTCCTTGTGAGGACAGTATACACAAACTTGTATAGAGGGTAATCAGCCGGTAACCATCTCCTCATTGCTGAGCACATCCACTATTTCCAGAAATGATTTTGCCAATACTTTTTCTTCTGCTCAATTCAAATGTGGCCATTGCATTTCTTCTAATTCTGGCCAATTCTGTAGGTAAGCTTCCAGAGAGCTTGTTGTTTGCAAGATTCAACCATAACAAGCTAGAGCAATTTTCCAACTCTGGTGAGATTTCATCGATTAAAAAATTATTCGAAAGCATTAGCCATAGCAATGAACTCAATTTTTCAAGGGGTTGGAGGGATTGAGCCATTGAAATTGTTGAAGGCAAGATCAAGTGCTTGAAGGTTGGTCAAATTTCGAAGTTCAACTGGAATTGGTCCACTGAACTTGTTGTAGGTTAAGGTTAAGAAAGTGAGACCTGACAATTGAGAGATTTCAAGAGGTAATAGACCTGAAAAGTTGTTGAAGCTTAGATCTAATCGGCAAAGATTTGTCAATGAGAAAATTCTTGATGTGAGCAATCCTCCAGTGTAGGAATTTGATTGAAAGAAAAGAAACTTAACTTGCTTAAATTTCCCAAAAATCACTTGGTCATTTGCCAAGTTTCATGTCTAATCATTTAATTACTTCTATTGGTGATAAAATATTCTGGTTGTCAATATTTTGTTATGGTATATATGTACATAGATACATGTTTCTATCATTAGATGCTTCTACTGGAGAACTTATGTGATTACATTTACTAAAGTTCTGAAATTGATGTTATAATTTGTTGTGTACCATAGGCTAGTTATTTTATTCATTTGATCAAATTTAGGCTTGATGTTTGTGTTGAGTTTTAGGATTCTGAAGCTCATGCTTCACATTCAATTGGTTTATTGTGTATTAAATAGAACATTTTTTCTATTTATGGATTAGTGTAGTCTGCATGTTATTTCTATTTATCCACCTATAATCACTGACAGAAATGCAATAAAACCCTTAGTTTTATGTACAATGTGGTATTTATTTTCGTGTGGTTATTAAGGACTCTATCTCCTACATTTAATTAGGATAGAAAAGTATGTTGTTAGTAGATTTTTAGTTCTTATTGAGGTTCTAAGATATGGTAAACTTTTGATTGTATCTTTTAATATTATTTATAAGTTACAGAAAAAAGATTTAATGATTATCGGCTACTCCTAATGGGGTTGTGACTCTACCAGGTTGAGTACATTTTTATGATAAACACATGTTCACTCTTAACTCTTACATTTCTTTGCCAAAATCATCCAGGTTCCTTAACAAGATGACTAGTTTCGTAGGTTCAAGGAGGTTCGATTTCATTCTCTTCTTATCTCTTATCAATCAAAAAATACTTGAGGGTAGAAAATGAACTAGGAACATAAATACTATTTACAAATGTTAACAAATAACAGCAAAATCTAGTTACATAGACCAAACGACTTAAAATAAACACATAATTATATAAAATAATGCTACAAGTTCAGTCTTTAAAGAGAATCGAATCTCATGAATGCAGCCTTCTTCTTCTTCTTCTTCTTCTTATGCTGTTGTTTTATTCACTGCACTGAGCTACTGAGCAGACCAAAGTAGTAGCAGTTATTGAATAGCTACTACTTTTAAAGCTCTTATTTATTTATATAAATTTTTTTTGGAAACTTGGTATTGTGCGACTCGAACTATGGTTATTTAAACTGACGTTGGCATGAGAAACCATGATGCTTTGCTTAATTGTATGCTAATTTTTCCCTTTTTTTCCTTTTGTATTTCAGAGGTAGGAGAATAACGTTAAATGGACGAAGGGATCTTGACCAAGTTGTTGGGAGAACTCTGTTTGCTTCTTGAGAATGGCATCATACTATTGAGAACTGATGGTGGCCCTCTACTAGGATTTAATTTTGCTCTGAAGATAATATCTTTTTTTTTTCGCTTGTTTGTATCTATTTTAGTTTGGAATTTTGGGTGAGGCTTTCATTTAATATTACCGTGTTATCACGTGTAAGAATGAAACAGATGGAGTTATTGATTTTTATGAAAAGAGTTATGGATTTAGTTTAATTTTTAAGGAATATCTTACTAAAATTTGATCTTAAATTATGCTAAAGCATCAAAAGTTTGAGAAAGAACAAAATAAAAGTTAAATTTGGTTGAATATTTGTGACTTTTAAATGTCATTAATTAATTTAAGAAATACCAGTAAAGTTGATTTTAGATTGTATAGTAATCTACGAGTATATGTCATTTGGCAAGGATTCTAACTGATAATAATTTTCAAGAAAATATACACTTGTCTTGGCATGGAAAAGTCATAAGTTATCAATTATGATCAATACTAATGGGAAAAAAACAAAAGTAATGAATAGCTAGCAGAGATTTAAATTTTTTAGAGGAAGGAAGCCATATAGATATTAAGTAAAAGAGATTAAACTAACAACTCTAAATATAAACCAAACACGACTACATGACAATTATAGATTTTTAATTTTTGTTTGAATCTTTTTGCTTATACTTATTGTAATTCCTGGTAACAGAGTCAATGACATTATGCAGCATTAAGTTGTGGGGCCTTAGAATCAAATCTAAAGTAAGTCGCATCCTTGTAGCGTCATTAACCTAAAAAAATATAAATATTTTAAGTTACTAACAAAACCATGCACACTAGTAAATGAGGTACTATTTATCTTTTTTTTTTCAAGCAAAAAAAATTTACATTTATTGTATAACTATATGTCTTCATGTAGTTTATCATTCAAGTTGCCACCCATACCCCACAATCATTACTATGTTAAATAAGACACAGTTAGCTTATGCAGAAAAATATTTCAAAGAGAAAAATACAAATACAGATATTCCTTACGAGCCAAGAACTTGTTCTCCTATTTCTAACATATCTACAAATGCAAATTTAAGTATCCACAGCCTAAATAGAGTGTTGTAATTATAGAACGAGTCATACTTGAGCATATCTTTTAGATATTTGGCCTATTCATGTAGGAAAAAAATAAATAAATGATGATATTTGAAACTTCTAAAAAAATATCATAATTTAAAAAAAATAGAAAAAAGTTAATTTACCAGTTTTACAATAGTCGATCTCTTTTCCTCTTTATTTGAAACAATCGGTAGGGAGTCTAGCAGAATTATTTGATGATTGCACAGATAAAAAACAACTAGATACCAATGCATGTTGTTCTTGTTGACAGGTAAAAAAATTTAGTACTAACTTTTATGTATTAGAATATTACTAGATATAAAAAATTTTAAAAATAAAAAGTATAGCTTAGTTCATAAAGATAAAAGCCATTAAACAATGAAAAAAATAAAATATACAATAAATCATATACCTTTTCTCTTCATAAACTCTATTCACGAATTCTTTTTGATAATATTTCAACAAAACTTTAATTTTGGTATCACATTTGAGTATGAATTGCTGAATTTAATAGTTAGGGGTAAAGTCAGTGACAATAATTATATAATAAGATAAAATAAATAAAAACAGTAACAAGCCTGAAAAAGAGATGGCGTGCAGAAAACATAGCTGGCAAATACCAATGTGTTTGACATCATATTCCTGTCTCCTGCATAGTTAGCATCGTAGCTACTAAATCCAACACCTATGTGGTAATTAATAAATTTATTAAGAATTGAAAGTATGCTAGAGATAGTAACTTAATTATGCACTTACATCCCCATGCACCCATTTTTTGGGAATTAATGACTTAAAATTGTAATGAGTTCGCTAAACTTGTTTGTTGTCGCCAATACCTCATCACTACAAACATCAAACACGTTAATCTTGCACCGTTTTTTAAAGCTTTAATAGATATATAATGAGATATGTAACCTTCTTTTATTTGGTGCAAGCACATAGGTTGCCATTTTAATATTTAAGTCATCCAAATCCATGTATGTAGGAGGCTTAAATCAAACCGGGATCCATTGCAAAATAAAAAAATTGGTGAGATTACTAAGTTATGTAACCTTAGATGATTGACGCGAATTCTTGTGATATGCAAACTTACATATGGCTATTAATTCTCTGTTTATTGTGCTTGGCCTTTTTGTTGTTTAGGGAACACATGCTAATAGAATATCCACTTGATGTACTCTTTTTTAAGAGTTCCTTTTGTTCTTTGGTTAGAGATTTGTGTGAGTTTCTCAGTGTAATTTTTTATTTTTTAAAAATTTATCTTTAATAGAGACAGTATTCACACCAACCATATTCTCAGACAAATGTGAATTCCAGACAATTTTTTTCTTGGCCGTAGATACCTTCTTATCGTGTACACTTGTATGCTTTGATGCTTTCTTGTTTGTACCAGAGTCAGACTGATGATGCTGTGGAGACTTTATCAGTTTAAGAATTTTATCTGTATCTCTTGGATTAGTAGATTGAAAAGGATATAAGGGAGTAGGAGGCCAAAAATTTGTGACAGTTGGACTTACGATAAATGATGGTAGGAATAGGTTGTATAGTGATGGATGCATGGTTGTCGGAGATTGGTTAGAATATACTGCAGCAGTATAAAAATAATGGTACATAGAATAGAAATATTGAGATATGTGAGGTATATGGTTGAATTACGGATATGTAAAAGTTGGTTATCAATAACATTAATACTAACATTTCTTGTGTCTTTTTTTTCTCGCTATGTTGAGGTGGTCCGAATGATTCTCACTTACTCATGTCAAGCACCCAAGCATATATGTAACACAATTAGAATAATATTGTGAATATAATTTACTAATGACATGTTTAAATATGTCTTTATATATAGTTCAAATTTTTACTTGCTCGTTCTTTATTTTTGAGAAATTCTTTTAAAAAGATTTTATTATTTTATATTTATGTTATATCATATGCATC
>NC_029788.2:101299099-101301399 GCF_000816755.2 Arachis ipaensis
AAAATAAAAATTTATTTAATATATAAATCAGTTTTAGTTATAATATATATTTTTAATGTTCAAATTTACTGTTATAGTACATCTGATTATTATTCAAACTTATAACTATAGATGGCATTTATTAAAAATCTATTTTATTATTTAAAGTCAATATATATTAAATTTTTGATATATAAATAATAATTTTTAATACAAAAATAATATTGCATTTAAACTTATTATTTGGTGTAATTTATTTTAATTATAACACTAATAAGATTGTCAATAATTAGATTGAATTTATATTTAATATAAATTCACCTTAAATTGATATATAATAGCGACTCTCTTTTATTATTGTTATGTATTTATTTCTGAAACACATAAAATCATAAGTTAATTACAATAGTAAAAAACAAGTAAAAATAATTGGACTGCTTCTGTTGAGGTGGTGCACAAAATCACAATCACACTTTTACAATTCCGCACAACTAACCAGCAAGTGCACTGGGTCGTCAAAGTAATACCTTACGTGAGTAAGGGTCGATCCCACGGAGATTGTCGGCTTGAAGCAAGCTATGGTTATCTTGTAACTCTTAGTCAAGATATCAATAATTCTCAGATTTAATTGTAAAAAGTAAAAGAACATGAAATAAATACTTGTTTTGCAGTAATGGAGAACAGGTTGAGGTTTTGGAGATGCTCTATCTTCTGAATCTCTGCTTTCCTACTGTCTTCTTCTTCATGCACGCAAGGCTCCTTCCATGACAAGCTGTATGTTGGTGGATCACCTATGTCAATAGCTACCATTCGTCCTCTCAGTGAAAATGGTCCAAATGCGCTGTCACCGCACGGCTAATCATCTGTCAGTTCTCACTCATGTTGGAATAGGATCCATTGATCCTTTTGCGTCTGTCATTACGCCCAGCACTCGTGAGTTTGAAGCTCGTCACAGTCATCCCTTCCCAGATCCTACTCGGAATACCACAGATAAGGTTTAGACTTTTCGGATCTCAGGAATGGCCGCCAATAATTCTAGCCTATACCACGAAGGTTCTAATCTTAGATTAGAAACCCAAGAGATATGCACTTAAGCTATTACAGATAGAACAGAGGTGGTTGTCAGGCACGCGTTCATAGGTGAGAATAATGATGAGTGTCACGGATCATCACATTCATCAAGTTGAAGTGCGAGTGAATATCTTAGAATAGAAACAAGCGTGATAGAATGGAAAACAGTAGTAATTGCATTAATTCATCGAGACACAGCAGAGCTCCTCACCCCCAACCATGGGGTTTAGAGACTCATGCCGTCAGAAATACAATATGAAACGTGTAAAGTGTCATCAGGTCTGTAAATACGATAGCAAAAGGTCCTATTTATAGAAAACTAGTAGCCTAGGGTTTACAGAAATGAGTAAATGATGCAGAATCTACTTCCGGGCCCACTTGGTGTGTTCTTGGACTGAGCATTGAAGATTTCATGTGTAGAGACTTTTCTTGGACTTAAACGCCAGCTTTTGTGCCAGTTTGGGCATTTAACTCCAGCTTTTATGCCAGTTCTGGTGTTTTGACGCCATAATTTTTATGCTGACTTGGAACGCCGGTTTGGGCCATCAAATCTCGGGCAAAGTATAAACTATTATATATTGCTGGAAAGTCCAGGATGTCCACTTTCCAACGCAATTGAGAGCGCGCCAATTGGGCTTCTGTAGCTCCAGAAAATCCACTTCGAGTGCAGGGAGGTCAGAATCGAACAGCATCTGCAGTCCTTTTTCAGCCTCTGAATTAGATTTTTGCTCAGGTCCCTCAATTTCAGCCAGAAAATACCTGAAATTATAGAAAAATACAAAAACTCATAGTAAAGTCCAGAAATGTGATTTTTATTTAAAAACTAATAAAAATATAATAAAAAGTAATTAAAACATACTAAAAACTACCTAAAAACAATGCCAAAAAGCGTATAAATTATCCGCTCATCACAACACCAAACTTAAATTGTTGCTTGTCCCCAAGCAACTAAAAACAAGATATGATAAAAAGAAGAGAATATACAATAAATTCCGAAAATATCTATGAAAATCAGTCTTAATTAGATGAGCGGGGCTCTTAGCTTTTTGCTTCTGAACAGTTTTGGCATCTCACTTTATCCTTTGAAGTTCAGAATGATTGGCATCTATAGGAACTCAGAATTCAGATAGTGTTATTGATTCTCCTAGTTCAGTATGTTGATTCTTGAACACAGTTACTTTATGAGTCTTGGCCGTGACCCTAAGCATTTTATTTTCCAGTATTACCACCAGATACATAAATGCCACAGA
>NC_029788.2:101313150-101345158 GCF_000816755.2 Arachis ipaensis
TAACGTATTTCTGGCGTTCAACTCTGGCTTGTGACGTGTTTCTGGCGTTTAACTCCAGATAGCAGCGTAGAACTGGCGTTCAACGCCCTTTTATGTCTTCTAAACTCGGCCAAAGTATAAATTATTATATATTGCTGGAAAGCCCTGGATGTCTACTTTCCAACACAATTGGAACCGCGCTATTTTGAGTTCTGTAGCTCCAGAAAAGCAATTTTGAGTGCAGGGAGGTCAGAATCCAGCAGCATCAGCAGTCCTTGTTCAACCTCTGAATCTGATTTTTGCTCAAGTCCCTCAATTTCAGCCAGAAAATACCTAAAATCACAGAAAAAGATATAAACTCATAGTAAAGTCCAGAAATATGAATTTAACCTAAAAACTAATGAAAACATCCCTAAAAGTGGCCAGATTCTACTAAAAACATACTAAAAACAATACCAAAAAGCGTATAAATTATCCGCTCATCACAACACCAAACTTAAATTGTTGCTTGTCCCCAAGAAACTGAAAATCAAATCGGATAAAAAGAAGAGAATATACAATAAATTCCGAAAATATCTATGAAAATCAGTCTTAATTAGATGAGCGGGGCTCTTAGCTTTTTGCTTCTGAACAGTTTTGGCATCTCACTTTATCCTTTGAAGTTCAGAATGATTGGCATCTATAGGAACTCAGAATTCAGATAGTGTTATTGATTCTCCTAGTTCAGTATGTTGATTCTTGAACACAGTTACTTTATGAGTCTTGGCCGTGACCCTATGCATTTTGTTTTCTAGTATTACCACTGGATACATAAATGCCACAGACACATAACTGGGTGAACCTTTTCAGATTGTGACTCAGCTTTGCTAGAGTCCCCAATTAGAGGTGTCCAGAGCTCTTAAGCACACTCTTTTTTCTTTGGACCACGACTTTAACCGCTTAGTCTCAAGCTTCTTACTTGACACCTTCACGCCACAAGCACATGGTTAGGGACAGCTTGGCTTAGCCGCTTAGGCCAGGATTTTATTCCTGTAGGCCCTCCTATCCATTGATGCTCAAAGCCTTGGATCCCTTTTTTTTTTACCCTTGCTTTTTGGTTTAAAGGGCTATTGGCTTTTTCTTCTTGCTTTTTCTTTTTCTTTCTTTTTCTTTTTCTATTTTTTTCGCAAGCTTTGTATTCACTGCTTTTTCTTGCTTCAAGAATCATTTTTATGATTTTTCAGATTATCAATAACATTTCTCCTTTTCCATTATTCTTTCAAGAGACAACAATTTTAACATTCATAAACAACAAATTCAAAAATATGCACTGTTCAAGCATTCATTCAGAAAGACAAAAAGCATTGCCACCACATCAAAATAATTAAACTATTTTAAAATTCAAAATTCACGTACTTCTTTTTCTTTTTCAGAAAATATTTTTCATTTTAAGAAAGGTGATGGGTTCATAGGACATTCATAGCTTTAAGTCATAGACACCAAGACACTAATGATCATGTAATAAAAACACAAACATAGATAAACATAAAGCATAGAAAATAAAAAAAAACAAAAAAATAAGAATAAGGAAGTTAAAGAACGGGTCCACCTTAGTGATGGCGGCTTGTTCTTCCTCTTGAAGATCTTATGAAGTGCTTTAGCTCCTCTATGTCTCTTCCTTGCCTTTGCTGCTTCTCTCTCATGGCCTTTTGGTCCTCTCTAATTTCATGGAGGATAGTGGGACGCTCTTGTTGAGGTCCATGAGTGGGCTCTCTTGTTTGTTCCATCCTTTTCTTAGTGATGGGATTTTGAGATGAATCTCTCCATCTCCCATGACTCAGAGGTGGAAGCTTTTGCCTTCCCTTTCCTCTTTCTAGAGGTTTCTCCGGCCTTAGGTGCCATAAATGGTTATGGAAACACAAAAAGTAATGCTTTTTCCACACCAAACTTAGAAGGTTTGCTCGTCCTCGAGCAAAAGAAGAAAGAAGGGAGGAGAAGAAGAATAAAATGGAGGAGATGGAGAGGTGTGAGTGGTTAAGAGGTGATGGGGAAGAATATTTTGGGAAGGGTGTTATTGGAATGTGTGAAGAAGAGAGAGGTTGAGTTGAGGTAGGTGGGGATCCTGTGGGGTTCATAGATCCTGAGGTGTCAAGGATTTCTCATCCCTGCACCATTCTGGCGTGTAAACGCCCCTTTGAGTGCCAATCCTAGCGTTAAACACCAGGTTGCTGCCCATTTCTGGCGTTAAACGCCAGTCTTGTGCCCTTTTCTGGCATTAAACGCCCAGAATGGTGCCAGACTGGGCGTTTAACGCCCATTCTGCTACCCTTACTGGCGTTTGAACGCCAGTAAGCTCCTCCTCTAGGGTGTGCTGTTTTTAATGCTGTTTTTCATTATGTTTTTGCTTTTTTAGTTGTTTTTGTGACTCCACATGATCATCAACCTAAAGAAAATATAAAATAACAATGGTCAATAAATATATATAATTAAAGAACATTGGGTTGCCTCCCAATAAGCGCTTATTTATTGTCTTTAGCTGGACCTTGACTGAGCTTTATTCTAGTCTCAGTTTTGAGCATTCTTGCTCAAAATTGCTTTCAAGATAATGTTTAATTCTCTGTCCATTAACAATGAGCTTTTTGTCAGAGTCAATATCCTGAAGTTCAACATATCCATATGGTGACACACTTGTAATCACATATGGTCCCCTCCACCGGGATTTCAATTTTCCGGGGAATAATCTGAGCCTAGAGTTAAACAGCAGAACCTTCTGTCCTGGTTCAAAGACTCTAGATGATAGTTTCTTGTCATGCCACCTTTTTGCTTTCTCCTTATAAATTTTTGCATTTTCAAAAGCATTGAGTCTGAATTCCTCTAGCTCATTCAGCTGGAGCAATCTTTCCTCTCCAGCTAACTTAGCATCTAGGTTTAGGAATCTGGTTGCCCAGTAGGCTTTATGTTCCAGTTCCACGGGCAGATGACAGGCCTTTCCATACACAAGCTGGTATGGAGAGGTTCCTATAGGAGTTTTGAATGCTGTTCTGTATGCCCACAGAGCATCATCCAAGCTTTTTGCCCAATCCTTTCTACGGGCAATTACAGTCCGTTCCAGGATTCTTTTTAGTTCTCTATTAGAGACTTCAGCCTGCCCATTTGTCTGTGGATGATATGGAGTTGCTACTTTATGGTTGATTCCATATCGGACCATAGCAGAGTAAAGCTGTTTATTGCAGAAATGAGTGCCCCCGTCACTGATGAGTACTCTGGGAACACCAAATCTGCTGAAGATATGTTTCTGGAGGAACTTCATCACTGTCTTAGTATCATTAGTGGGTGTGGCAATTGCTTCTACCCATTTAGATACGTAGTCTACTGCCACCAGAATGTACGTATTTGAGTATGATGGTAGGAAAGGACCCATGAAGTCAATACCCCATACATCAAATAACTCAATCTCTAAGATCCTTTGTTGAGGCATGGCATAACCATGAGGTAAGTTACCAGCTCTCTGGCAACTGTCACAGTTACGCACAAACTCTCGGGCATCTCTATGGAGAGTAGGCCAGTAGAACCCACATTGGAGGACCTTAGTGGCTATTCGCTCACCCCCGAAATATCCTCCATATTGTGATCCATGGCAATGCCATAGGATCTTCTGTGCCTCTTCTCTGGGCATGCATCTGCGGATCATTCCGTCTGCACATCTCTTAAAGAGATATGGTTCATCCCATAAGTAGTACTTTGCATCAGAAATTAGTTTTTTTGTTTGCTGCCTCCTGTACTCCTTGGGTATGAACCTCACAGCTTTATAATTTGCAATGTCTGCAAACCTTGGTGCTTCCCGAATGGCAAAGAGTTGCTCATCCGGAAAGGTCTCAGAGATCTCAGTAGGAGGGAGGGATGCCCCTGCTACTGGTTCTATCCGGGACAGGTGATCAGCTACCTGGTTCTCTGTCCCTTTTATGTCTCTTATTTCTATATCAAACTCTTGCAGAAGCAACACTCATCTTATGAGCCTGGGTTTTGAATCCTGCTTTGTGAGTAGATATTTAAGAGCAGCATGGTCAGTATACACAATCACTTTTGAACCTACTAAATAGGATCTAAACTTCTCAATGGCATAAACCACTGCAAGCAACTCTTTTTCTGTGGTTGTGTAGTTTTTTTTGTGCGTCATTTAGAACACGGCTGGCATAGTAAATGACGTGCAGAAGTTTGTTATGCCTCTGTCCTAATACCGCACCAATGGCATTGTCACTGGCATCACACATTAGTTCGAATGGTAATGTCCAGTCTGGTGCAGAAATTACTGGTGCTGTGACCAGCTTAGCTTTTAGAGTTTTAAACGCCTGCAGACACTCTGTGTCAAATACAAATGGTGTGTCAACAGCTAGCAGATTGCTCAAAGGTTTTGCAATATTTGAAAAATCCTTTATAAATCTCCTATAGAATCCTGCATGCCCCAGAAAGCTTCTGATTGCCTTAACATTGGCAGGTGGTGGTAATTTTTTAATTACCTCCACTTTAGCTTGATCCACCTCTATTCCCTTGTTTGAAATTTTATGCCCAAGGACAATTCCTTCAGTCACCATAAAGTGACATTTTTCCCAGTTTTAAACTAGGTTGGTCTCTTGGCATCTTTTCAGAACAAGTACTAAATGGTCAAGATAGGAGCTGAATGAGTCTCCAAATACTGAAAAGTCATCCATGAAGACTTCCAGAAATTTTTCTACCATATCAGAGAAGATAGAGAGCATGCACCTCTGAAAGGTTGCAGGTGCATTGCACAGACCAAAGGGCATCCTTCTGTAGGCAAATACTCCAGAAGGACATGTGAATGCTGTTTTCTCTTGGTCCTGAGGATCTACTGCAATTTGGTTGTATCCTGAATAGCCATCCAAAAAGTAGTAGTATTCATGACCTTCTAGTCTCTCTAGCATCTGGTCTATGAATGGTAAAGGAAAATGATCCTTTCTGGTGGCTGTATTGAGCCTTCTATAGTCAATACACATACGCCACCCTGTAACTGTTCTTGTAGGAACCAGTTTATTCTTTTCATTATGAACCACTGTCATTCCTCCCTTCTTAGGGATAACATGGACAGGGCTCACCCAGGGGCTATCAGAAATAGGATAAATAATCCCAGCCTCTAGTAACTTAGTGACCTCTTTCTGCACCACTTCCTTCATGGCTGGATTTAGCTGCCTCTGTGGTTGAACCACGGGCTTAGCATCATCCTCCAATAGGATCTTGTGCATGCATCTTGCTGGGCTAATGCTCTTAAGATCACTTATGGACCACCCAAGAGCTGTCTTGTGTGTCCTTAGCACTTGAATTAGTGCTTTCTCTTCCTGTGGATTTAAAGCAGAGCTTATGATCACTGGAAAAGTGTCACCCTCTCCCAGAAATACATATTTCAGGGATGGTGGTAGTGGTTTGAGCTCGGATTTAGGAGGTTTCTCCTCTTCCTGAGGAATTTTCAGAGGTTTTTTTATTTCCTCTGATTCCTCCAGATCAGGATGAACATCTTTAAAGATGTCCTCTAGCTCTGATTCGAGACGTTCAGTCATATCGATCTCTTCCACCAAAGAGTCAATAATATCAGTGCTCACACAGTCATTTGTTGTGTCTGGATGCTGCATAGCTTTGACAGCATTTAACTTGAACTCATCCTCATTGACTCTCAGGGTCACTTCCCCTTTTTGTACATCAATAAGAGTTCGTCCAGTTGCTAGGAAAGGTCTTCCTAGAATGAGAGTTGCACTCTTGTGCTCCTCCATTTCCAACACTACAAAGTTAGTGGGAAAGGCAAACAGCCAAACCTTGACAATCATGTCCTCAATTATGCCTGATGGGTATTTAATGGAGCCATTAGCAAGTTGAAGACATATCCGGGTTGGTTTGACCTCTTCAGTCATGCCAAGCTTTCTGATGGTGGATGCAGGTATTAGGTTGATACTTGCTCCAAGGTCACATAGAGCTGTCTTAGTACAAGCACCCTCTAATGTGCATGGTATCCTAAAGCTTCCTGGATCTTTAAGCTTCTCTGGTAAGCTTTTCAGAATGACTGCACTGCATTCTTCAGTGAGAAACACCTTTTCAGTTTGTCTCCAATCCTTCTTATGACTTAAGATCTCTTTCTTGAACTTAGCATAAGAGGGTATTTGCTCAAGTGCCTCTGCAAACGAAATCTTTATCTCAAGAGTCCTGAGATAGTCTGCAAAGCGGGCAAATTGTTTACCCTGTTCCGCTTGGCGAAGTTTCTGAGGATAAGGCATCTTGGCTTTATATTCTTCAACCTTAGTTGCTGCAGGTTTATTCCCTACAGAGGTGGTTGGAGAAGCCTTCTTAGAGGGGTTACTATCAGCACTTGCAGGTGTCTGATCCCTCATTGGCGTTTGAACGCCAAGATTGGGTGCTGGATGGGCGTTTAACGCCAGCTTCCCACCCTTTTCTGGCGTTTGAACGCCAGAACTGGGCATGGAATGGGCATTCAACGCCAACTTTTCTCCCTTTTCTGGCGTTTGAACGCCAGAAGTGGGCATCCACTGGGCGTTTGACGCCAATTTTTCACCCTTTTCTGGCGTTTGAACGCCAGAATTATTCCCCTCTGGGCTCTTTCTTTCCTCAGAGGGATTTTAGACAGTGGTTTGGTCATCCTCTGTCAGTTGTTCCCTTTTTGGCTTTCTTCTACTTTGAGCTGAATTATTCAATGTCTTCCCGCTCCTTAGTTGAACAGCTTGGCATTCTTCTGTTATCTATTTAGATAGCTACCGTCTTATCTGATTCAATTGTGCTTCCATATTCTTGTTAGCATTTTTAGTGTCTTGGAGCATCTCTTTAAATTCTGCTAATTGTTTTTTCATAAGGAGTAATTGTTGATTAAGCTCAATAATCTGTTCTTGAGGATTAGGATCAGTAGTTACTGCCCTGGCCTCTTCCTTTATGGAGGACTCACTGCTAGAGTACAAATGTTGATTTCTAGCAACTGTATCTATGAGTTCTTGAGCCTCTTCAATCGTCTTTCTCATGTGTATAGATCCACCAGTTGAGTGGTCTAGAGACATTTGAGCTCTTTCTGTAAGCCCATAGTAGAAGATGTCTAACTGTACCCACTCTGAAAATATTTCAGAAGGGCATTTCCTTAGCATCCCTCTGTACCTCTCCCAGGCATTATAAAGGGATTCATGATCCTCTTGTTTAAAGCCTTGGATGTCCAGCCTTAGCTGTGTCATCCTTTTTGGAGGGTAAAATTGATTCAGAAAATTGTCTGATAATTGTCTCCATGTTTTTATGCTTGCTGTGGGTTGGTTATTTAACCACCTCTTAGCTTGATCTTTTACAGCAAATGGGAACAGTAATAATCTGTAGACATCCTGATCCACTTCTTTATCACGTACTGTGTCAGCAATTTGTAAGAACCGTGCCAGAAACTCAGTAGGTTCTTCCTGTGGAAGACCGAAATACTGGCAATTTTGCTGCACCATGATAATGAGCTGAGGATTTAGCTCAAAACTGCTTGCTTTGATGGGAGGTATACAGATGCTACTCCCATATGCAGCTGTAATGGGGTTAGCATATGATCCCAGAGTCCTTCTGGACTGGTCACTTCCACTTATTTCCATGATGGAGAAAAGAGAATTGATATGAATTGTAATTAAATTATATTTTTAAATTTTTTTTATTTAATTAAAAGTAACCGAATAAAACAAAATAAAATAAATGGAAGATAAAATAAAAGTTTTGAAAATTAGAAGAATATGAAATAAAAGCAAATTGAAAACTAAATTAATTAATTAATTAAAAAGATTTTGGAATTAGCAATCAGAAAGATATGATTGAAAATTATTTTGAAAAAAGATATGATTGAGAAGATATGATTGTAATTTATTAAAAAGATATGATTGAAAAGATATGATTGAAGAAATTAAAAAGATTTGATTTTTAAAAAAGATTTGAAAAGATCAATTTTTGAAATTAGAATTTTGACTTGACTAAAAAAAAGATATGATTTTGAAAATCTTTGACTAATTTAATGCAAAATTTCGAAATTTATGAGTAAAATAAGGAAAAGATATTTTTTAATTTTTGAATTTTAATGAGGAAAGAGAAAAACAACAAAATGACACTAAACTTAGAAGTTTTAGATCAAAACAAAGAGAACAAACAAGAAAACTTTGAATGTCAAGATGAACACTAAGAACACTTTGAAGATCAAGATGAACACCAAGAATAAATTTTTTTGAAAAATTTTTAAGTAAATAAAAGCACAAGGGATACCAAACTTAAAATTTTTAGAAAACCAAACACAAATTTTCGAAAATTTAAAGGAAAACACAAAGAAGACACCAAACTTAGAATTTTTAAAGATCAAGAAAGAACTAAGAACATGCAAATTTGAAAAATTGAAAGAAAATAAAAGCATGCAATTGACACCAAACTTAAAATATAAAACTAAACTCAAATAAAAGACTCAAATTTAGTGACTCTAAACCAACAAAAAAAATTATTCCATGAAATAAATACTTGTTTTGCAGTAATGGAGAACAGGTTGAGGTTTTGGAGATGCTCTATCTTCTGAATCTCTACTTTTCTACTGTCTTCTTCTTCATGCACGCAAGGCTCCTTCCATGGAAAGATGTATGTTGGTGGATCACCTTTGTCAATAGCTACCATTCGTCCTCTCATTAAAAATGGTCCAAATGCGCTGTCACCGCACGGCTAATCATCTGTCGGTTTTCACTCATGTTGGAATAGGATCCATTGATCCTTTTGCGTCTGTCACTACGCCCAGCACTCGTGAGTTTGAAGCTCGTCACAGTCATCCCTTCCCAGATCCTACTCGGAATACCACAGATAAGGTTTAGACTTTTCGGATCTCAGGAATGGCCGCCAATAATTCTAGCCTATACCATGAAGGTTCTAATCTTAGATTAGAAACCCAAGAGATATGCACTTAAGCTATTGCAGATAGAACGGAGGTGGTTGTCAGGCACGCGTTCATAGGTGAGAATAATGATGAGTGTCACGGATCATCACATTCATCAAGTTGAAGTGCGAGTGAATATCTTAGAATCGAAACAAGCGTGATAGAATGGAAAACAGTAGTAATTGCATTAATTCATCGAGACACAGCAGAGCTCCTCACCCCCAACCATGGGGTTTAGAGACTCATGCCGTCAGAAATACAATATGAAACGTGTAAAGTGTCATCAGGTCTGTAAATAGCAAAAGGTCCTATTTATAGAAAACTAGTAGCCTAGGGTTTACAGAAATGAGTAAATAATGCAGAATCCACTTCCGGGCCCACTTGGTGTGTGCTTGGGCTGAGCATTGAAGCTTTCATGTGTAGAGACTTTTTTTGGAGTTAAAAACGCCAGCTTTTGTGCCAGTTTGGGCGTTTAATTCCAGCTTTTATGCTAGTTCTGGCGTTTTGACGCCAGAATTTTTATGCTGACTTGGAACGCCGGTTTGGGCCATCAAATTTCGGCCAAAGTATGAACTATTATATATTGCTGGAAAGCCCAGGATGTCCACTTTCCAACGCAATTGAGAGTGCACCAATTGGACTTCTGTAGCTCCAGAAAATCCACTTAGAGTGCAGGGGGTCAGAATCCAACAGTATCTGCCGTCCTTTTTCAGCCTCTGAATCAGATTTTTGCTCAGGTCCCTCAATTTCAGCCAGAAAATACCTGAAATTATAGAAAAATACACAAACTCATAGTAAAGTCCAGAAATGTGATTTTTATTTAAAAACTAATAAAAATATAATAAAAAGTAATTAAAACATACTAAAAACTACCTAAAAACAATGCCAAAAAGCGTATAAATTATCCGTTCATCATGAGGCAAGTTCTATTCCTAACATGAAGAACCATCAAGAACCAAAAAAAATTTTAAACAGGTACATAATAATTATTATTTTTATTTTTCTTGTTTTATGAATTTGTTCTCAATGTTCTTCTGTAATTCTTTGATTTGAAAATATGTGCGTGGTATTATTCTACCATATAAAAATGTAAAAAAATGAGAATGCCTAAAAATTATAAAATAAAAATATCAGCATATATGATATGATTATGCATTTTGGCAAAAAAAGCATAAAAGCAAAAATGGTTTAGAGTTTGGTC
Organism: Arachis ipaensis; assembly: GCF_000816755.2. Taxonomy (NCBI): domain Eukaryota; kingdom Viridiplantae; phylum Streptophyta; class Magnoliopsida; order Fabales; family Fabaceae; genus Arachis; species Arachis ipaensis. Next base: position 101,323,239 of record NC_029788.2, read on the forward strand.
ACTCACTCTTCTCTCACTTTCCGCCGTCATGACTCACTCACTCTCACTCTATCACTGTTCTACCTTATGTGCCTCTGTTGTTTGTCCTTCGCCACCATTCTCTCTGTCGGTCGCCTGTGTCTTCTTTGTGTGATCGACTTCATAAATAGCTGTACATAGTTTTCCTCTCTACGTTGGTTCTCTTTATTCTCATAGATTCACTCTCTTTTCGGCCTTGCTGCCTTACCGTAGTTCGTTGCGCTGCCACCGTTCGTTGTGTTCTCAGCAGTCTACCCTATTGCGCACATAGCTGCACACGTCCCTGGGTCTGTTCCAAGGGGTGACAATGACTCGTCTCTCATATCTAGACTTTGGTTACGGTGAATTTAGATTTGTAATTTGATGAATGATTTTTTATGTTCTTGATTTGGGTGTTTATTGTGAATTTAAATTTGTCATTTGATTAATATCTCTTTTTTATCTTTATTTTTACCTCCTTGTTAACTTTTTTTAATGTTACAGGAACATTTTGAAAAAGTGACTTTGGATTCATTAGCCAATTCAATTGGTCAATTGAATCAACTACTCGAATCTCTTGTTCAACATTTGAAAAATAATGCTAGCTCCCTCTCTAAAGTGTTTAAGGTCTTTGGTTCCAATTTTAATACTCTTACTCAACAAGGTAGTGCGTTGAGTAATCTAGTGTTGCTATGCTCTATTGAGAAGGCAAAGATGGATTTGTCTATTGCTAAAAAAAGGAAAAGTGACTCACTTGCTCCAATTACTGTTTCTGGATTAGAGCTACTTATTTTGAGTACTAAGTAATAAGTAGTTTATTATTATTATTATTATTATTATTATTATTATTATTATTATTATTATTGGGTTTGGATGATACTGAACTTACAATTGCAGTATACTTGCATGGTGATCTATTAGTGGATAAGTAAACTTAATAAGCTTATTATTTTTTAACGGTGTTGTAGATTTGTTTAGCTATTTTTATTTATGTTAATTTATCTTTGGTAGCGATTAGGAGGATATAGTATTTTTAGGGATATAGTATTCAGGAGTTTCATGTCAGACAAGGAAATTGATTCTCTTGTGCTACTCTTAGTAGCAGTTATGATGACCACAGAGTTGAAAAGAGAAAGTGGTTATTGGTTTGTACCTCCATCTTTTGCAGTAAGTATATAGGAGTGTATGTTAAAATAATACTGGTATTTTTTATTTGTATTGTGCAAATAAACAAGCGGCAAAATTAACGTAGGCGGTAGCGAAGATCAAGATAGATCCCAGCTGCATGGAGTATTATATCACAGATATTTATTTGGGGAAGTTGACTGCTTAAAAAGAGTAAGGATTGTTGCTTACATCATATAACATAAGATAATGCATTTATTTTTAATATACATAAAAACTATAATAACTAACATGAATTTCTCTTGATTAGGTGTTTATCCCTATATCTGAAATTACTGACGAAGGTCATGAACACTGGTACCTCATAGTGATCGATCGTGTTAAAAGATAAATCATTTTGCTAGACCCGTTTTCCATTGGGAAACAGTTCAAGCAAAAGAGGACAGCTTTGAAATTAGTAAATATATTTTCTGTTTTTCGTTAATTATCTAGATATATGACTGAAAAAGAAAACTTTGACATACACATAAATAGACCATTTTTTTTAGACAAAGTATTGAAAAATAGTTCATTCTACAACTTTGAGAGCACTCCAAATCTGATTTTTTCACAATTTGAATTTGAAGAACCAGAAGGCCTTCCCACTCTCAAAGCTGGATCGTAAGATAATATAATTAGTAGTTATTGGTATGAAATTTATGCAATTATATAGTACTCTCTAATATATTTTGCTCGATATGCAGGAATGACGCGGGTGTGTGGGTTGCGAGTTGGATGATAGCTTGTTTTGAAGATGATAATTTTAACATAAAGTTAATATTATACACTATTTTTTTTCTTCACTCTTTCTTTGATATTTAGGTAGTTAAGCCTAATGTTTAAATGTTAATATTTTTTTAGGTTACTGATGGAAATCGAATGAAGATTGCAGTCTCACTTGTGTTGAAGAATCATAATATGATCGAGTATAGGGTCAAAAGAAATGTCTTTGAAAATCTTAGAAAGATGAATAATAATTACCATCGTGATGATGATGAATTCCCACAAGAATAGATTTATAACATTCTGTTCTTTTGTTATTTTTGTTCTTATTGTTTTCTTGTGGGCATATAAACTTTCTAGTGATATACGTGTAATACCCTACTACACAGAGCTTTACGCTTAAGTCGTAGAACAGAGGTAGTGTGGTGTTACGGACCTCTAATTAGTAAATACATACGTATAATAGTGGAAAAATATCATATAATAGGAGCCTTGAAAAACGGGTAAAGCAAAATCGCAAAATAAAAAGCGCAACACTCAGAGAACGAAATTACTTGCGTGCTAAGAAACCTAAAGGTTAAATATATGAATAAACGAAAGAGTGAAAAGAAAGCCAAGAATACAGTGAAACTAGCTCCTGGCTCAGCTTGCGAAGCCAAGACTGGCCGGAGAATATATTTCCCAAAATACCCTGTGTGGACAGTCTCGAGCTATATTCCTCGGCTTCCCGCACTTGTAGCATACACCTAGCTTGGCCCTATGCGGCTCGTCTGGAGCAGTCTCTCCATAGCCTTCCTGTAGCATTGCCAACTTTAGGGAGTAATCTTTCACAAATTGGCTCTTCTTAACCAATTCAGTGAAATTCGTTAGCTTTTAAGGATACACGTAGTTAAAGATATCTCTCCTAAGTCCTTTCTCAGACTGAGCTAACATCCACTCCTCATAGACGGCTGGATTTCCTTGACAAACTTTTGAGAAATGGCACAGATTGTCGAATTCACGGGTATAGTCAGCAACAGACATATTCTTTTGCTTCAGCTGTGTTAACTCCAACTCCTCTGCTGTGCGAAGTGCATGCAAGAAATATTTCTTGTAAAATTATGTCTTGAATCTACTCCAAGGGACATCTGTTAACTCCACCTGTAAGGTATGACATAACTCCTGCCACCAATTATGAGCATCTCCTTTCAATATGTAGGTCACTATTTTCACCGACTGTACTTTAGGAATGTGCTGCGTGTACAAAAATCTCTCCACGTCTCGAAGCCACCGATCAGCCTCCAACGCATTGGAACTTCCATTAAACTGAGGTGGACTACTCTTGAGGAAATCAGTAAGGGTCATAGATATATAGTATTGACCTACGTTGCTTGCACCAGCACCCGAGCTTCCATCTCGAGGTCCTTGCATCGGTTCGGTCCTAAGATTTTCCCTCCGGTTACCTCGCTCGGATCCGCGAGAAGACATTTGGTCCCTGTTCACACCTAACAATTGATATTAAGGTGATCAGTCTCAATATCTCAAGTTTAGTGCTTAAGAGTCCCAAATGCATGCTCACGAACATGTATGCTACACATATTAGTTAGATATCCTAATAGCACATAGACACATACATAGAGATTGCACAAGAGCATAATCAGTCCGTCCTCAGGCTCTATAGGAATGAAATGCTCTGATACCATAATGTAACACCCTACTACATAGAGTTTTACGCTTAAGTCATAGAACAGAGGTAGTGTGGTGTTACGGACCTTTAATCACTAAATACATACGTATAATAGTGGAAAAATATCATATACTAGGAGCCTTGAAAAATGGGTAAAGCAAAATCGCAAAATAAAAAGCGCAACACTCAGAGAACAAAATTACTTGCATGCTAAGAAATCTATAGGTTAAAGATATGAATAAACGAAAGAGTGAAAGGAGAGCCAAGAATACAGTAAAATTAGCTCTTGGCTCAGCCTGCGAAGCCAGGGCTGGTTGGAGATTATAATCAAGTTTCTTGGAGAGAAAGCTAAGTACATATATATATACAAACTGAAACTCAAAATATCCCAGAGTCTACTCCGCTTTAGGAATCCAAACGCCTAGCGAGGAGCCTCTCGTCCTGCATCTAAAAACAACAACACAGTGTAGAGTGGGAATCGGAGGTTCTCAGCATGGTAAAGGTGCCACACACATAACATATAAGGTCCTGGGAATGCCAGAGGCAATCCTAGAACTCCAGCATACAATTATAAAACTTATACTCTAAGTAGAAGCCATAAGAGGGGTTAGGTGACCTAAATATTCTAAACCTGCCTACTCTAAATCCTAACATTAACATTAAACAAATCCACCCTTCCTCCGCTCCTCCATCACCATTGATTCATCAGAGACAAGAAATCAAACAATGTCACGCACAAGTAGGAAACAGATAGTACAAGTAGCAAGTATAACAGGTAGCATGATATATATTCAGTTAGGCAATCCCAGGTAATGCATAGCAGACTAAACAAACAAATGCACATGATGTATGCCTGTCCTATGGCTGATGAGGCTCATCTGTCGATTATCCAGCCAACCCGACAAGTCTGAAAACCTTAGACTGTCCCTCATCGCGCATCTCCATGACTCTATGCATAGATTTTTCATTCATTCATCATTTAATCATTCATTCATTTATATATCACTCAATGCGGGATATCCATTCTCTGGAATTCATACGTGCCTGGTCACCCTTATGACATAGGATCAACAGAGTATCGAGTTTCGACCTGGAACACGTGATGGCAAGCCATGATTCTGTTATCCAGGGAAACTCGTATCTCAGATATCATCATTTCATAAGCCGTTTAATATTTATAATCATTATATAATCATTCATCAAAGCCATGGCCTCATAACTTCATTTAACATCCACATCTCTTTCTTATAGCTCATCATGTTTACCTCTTTCTTCAACCCTAAGTTATCCTATTTCCATAGCTTCAGCTAGCTACTAGACTTAGTATTATACTTTATGGATCAAAGGATGAAAATAGAGGTTTAGAAGTCTAAAATCTTATTTAAAACACAAAAATCCAATTTCCTCATTTTCCTAGCTTCAATTTCCTCTTGTTTTCTAACTCCTTCCAACTCTTTCTCATTAATCAAAATGTGTGTTGGAGGGTGTATACATTCCTCATCAATATTGGTTTCACATTCAATGGAAAAAGCTTCAACAAGATCACTATTGTCACTTGGTGTAGAGTTGTCTTCAATGATGGAGCTTCCTTCTTGTTCAACCTCCCCTAGGTCTTCTTCCACTTCTTCTTCTTCAACTATTTCCATCCCTTCCACTTGTTGTAAAACACATTTCATTTCCTTGTTCTGAAGTTGAGACTCTAAAATCTCCCTCGTACTCCCCTCTTCGGTTGCTTCTCCATAATTATCCGTGGTCTTGTTTTGCTTGTGGTATGAATCCCATAAGTCCAACTTTTGACAGACGGTTGCTTGAAGCCGATCCATTGATTCCTTGAGGCGATCCACTTCGCTAACATAAGTAGGATAATATTGCTCTTGGATTGATGGACATGGATATTCTTCCATGGAGGATTGTGATGAAAAGGAGAATTCATCATGTGGTTGGAAAGGAGGTTCATCAAAGCTTGGAGGTTGGAAGGTGTTTTGGTTGTTGGTAGAAGATAGAGGTATACGGGATATAAGCTCTTAGAGGGCGGAGGTGAAGCCGGTGAGTGTGGTTTGGAACTCTTCTTGCTCTTGAGAAATGATACCAAGTGTATCATCCATAGAGGCTTGGTTGGAGGAAAAAAAGGATTGTGAGGGTAATGATGTTGAAGTGGTGATGGTTCCATAGGTGCTTGTTCATAATGGTTATAAGTGTGTGCATATGGAGGATATGAATAAGGATTGTGTGGAGGCGATTGATGGAAATAGGATGTAGATTGGGAGTATGGTGGTTGGAATGATGGTGTTTGAGGACTATGTTGAGAGTATGGTGCATGGAATGATAGTGGTTGAGTAGCATAATCATGATAAGAACCATCATATCCATTGGAATGATATGCATCATAGGAGGGGTTGCAATCATAGTAGCTTGGTTGAGGAGGTTGCCATGGTGATTGCTCATATGGATATGGCTCCCTTCTCAAGAATTCTTCTCTCCCATAATGTGAGCCATCATTAAAGTTTCCATTGCCTACAACATAGTCACAACCATATCCAAAACCACAAGGATGAAAATTCATATGGAAAAGAGGAAATCAAAATAAAAATATCAAAGACGCAAAGAAAGAGTAAACTCCTAATTGCTAGCAAAACCTAGAAATAACAAAAAAGTAAGATATTCACAATATTAACATAATCACAATAGCCAATAACATAACACCATTGCAATTCTCCGGCAACAGCGCCATTTTGATGAGAGAAAAATTGGCCGGTATAGAATTTCACAATAAATTCTCGTTGCAAGTATAGTTCTAAACCAACAATGAATCCTCACATCAAATTTAATATGGTTGTCACTAGTTCAACTCCAATAAAAATAACCGAGAGTATTAATCCCGGGTCGTTCTCCCTAGGAATTAAAATGAAGTGCTTTATTATTGGCTATGAAGGAATGTTTTGGGGTTTTTGTAATAAGGGGCAAGAAATGTAAATAGCAAAAGAAATAAGCTAAATACTAAGAAAGCTCTTGGCAAGGAATGAGAATTTGAAGTCCTATACTCATTATCATCATCAATTGTGACAAGAATTGTCCATTGCTCTACTTAGTTAACCTCTAACTATGAAGGAAAGTCAAGTGGATATAATCAACTTGATTTCACAAGTCCTAGTCAAATCCTAAGGAAAGACTAGCTTTAGTGGCATTCTAGTCAACTAGCAACTTCCAATTATCAATCAACAAAAGAGTTTGATAACTCAAGAGTCTCTAATTACTCAACTCAAGCCAAGAGGAGCAAAATCTACTCTAAAATCTAACCAAGCATTTTATCAAATATTTGGAAGGCATAAAAGGAAAGCATAATAAAATGACAAGAAATATAAAATCTAACACTACCAAATGCAAGAAAATAACAATAACAAAGCAATTAAACAATAAAGGAACATAAAACATGAAATTGCATTAAAGGAAATTAAAATCAACAAAGTGCTCATAGATATGAAAGTAGCAAAATAGAAGAAATTAACAAGAAGAACTAAGAGAACAAAGATGTAGCAACAAGAAATTGAAAGAAAAAGTAGATGAAAACAAGAATTAAAATCTAGATCTGAGAAGATATTTGAATCTAATCTAACCTAATTCTAAAGATAAGAGAGAGCTTCTCTCTCTAGAATTCGAATCTAAAACATGATAAAAACTCAACTATGACTACTTGCTTCATCCTCCTTCAATCCTTAGGTTCAATAGCATCAGAAATGAGTTAGATTGGACCCAAAATGAGCTAGAAATCGTTGGCCATGAGTTGCTAAAAATGGCCCACGCTGATCCTGCAACATGCACGCATGGTCGACACATGCGCGTTATCTAACTGCAAGGTAACTATGGAAAAATGCATATCATTTTGATGCCCCGGATGTTAGCTTTCCAACGCAACTGAAACCGCCTCATTTGGACCTCTGTAGCTCATGTTATGGTCAATTTAGTACAAAGAGATCAGGATTGACATCTTAGCAATTCCTTCATTTCTTCATGAGTCCTCCCACTTTACATGCTTTTCCTTCATTCCTTCAATCCAATCTTTGCCTTCTAAACCTGAAATCACTTAACAAACATATCAAGGCATCGAATGGAATTAAGGTGAATTAAATTTAGCTATTTTAAGGCCTAAAAAGCATGTTTTCATACTTAAGCACAAATTTAGGGAGAATTACAAAATCATGCTATTTTATTGAAGAAATGTGGGAAAAGGTGATAAAATTTCCCAAATTAAATACAAGATAAAGCAAAAAATTGGGGTTTATCACAAATTTTCTACGATTTTCATTTCTTCCTTTTTGTTATGTTTGCAATTCCTCCAGTCTACATTGTCTTCCATATTGAGCAACCCTGCCAGGACTTGAGTCAAATTTATAAGTTCCAATCTTAAACTGATGAGTACAAGAGTAATTTTCCTTATAAGTAAAAGAATGATAATCGTTGATGTCCTCTTGGAAAAAAAACCTGATTAAGAAGTATATTATTCATCCTTATATTAGCATAGCATTCCATCAGTTAAATGCCTACCTCACATCCAAATTGGGCAAGGAATCTCACTTTCTCCTCAACATGGTGCAGCAGAATGATGCCTCCTGAGATTTCGGCATAGGACAAACTTGACTCCTCATCAGCTTGTGTCTTCAGAAATTTTCTTCCATCAGAAATGCTATCAACTTTGTCACAATAAAGAACATAAGAATGAATATAAACTCTAAAATGAATCAAAGTGTAGATCATTTTCCAGAATAAACAAATTGGAATTGATTTCTCAAGTCATGTCAATAGTAAGTTAGGACTAATAACAAGAAATTACAAAGAGGGGGAAGAAAGGTTAGTTAGAAGTAGATAGAACAAAAAAATGAAATAGAAAGCATGACCAGAAGATTAATACTTACAATTCTTGGACACAAATTTAAATCCCATCTTTTGTGAAGCTAAATTGAATGCCTTTTCAACTATAACTGCTTTGGAAGATGGAATAGGAATGGCCTACATGTAAGAGCAGAAATCACATAATAAAAATGAAATTCAAACATATTTGACATAATACTAGTATTATTAAGCAGAAAATAGCTGACCCAAAGGGCAAAAAGATAAACAGAATGGAGATTTACAGTGGAGTCAACATATCATAGAACTAGAAAAGGGACAAGAAGAAAGTTAGGGGAGGAGAGGCAACCTCACGTCAAGCAAAGAGCTACTATTACTTATTTTACCTGAAGATTTGCATGAGTGGCACGTATGAAAACCCACTCAAGAAAGATGACTTCCTTTCCCTGGCTCTTGCAATACCTTTGAAGACTATTCTGAAACTGACAGAGCTCAACTTCAAATTCAGATGACAGAGACAAGGTACTTGGCATATGCTCAACTGGTACTATCAGCACATGGTCTTCAACAAGTGGACCTTTAGCCAGTGCCAAGTAGTGATTTTCACTAATACTTATGATCAAGTGAGACTCCACATTGGGGCTTGAAAAGCAAAACCAATATTCATTTGATCTGCAGTTGTAATATAAAGATTTGTCAAACAAAAAGGCTAAAAAATGAAATTCCGAGTGAACAAGAAAGATATCAAGTAAATAAAGATGAGGAGTAAGACCTAGTATTTTCAAATCCAGGCTGCCTAGAAGGAGGCATATCGCCTTCATTCTGCACACTGTGCTTAAAGTGTGTATGGTGATAAGGTGCTATATGTGATTTCCATGGCAATCTCAGTAGAAGACATGGTAGATGATGGAGTGGGAGAAAGTGCATGAATAAATTTCTGAAAAGAGGTGAAGAAATTGATAATATTAAAAAGCAATTAACCTTTTAAAGAGAGTAACTAATAAGTAATAATACACACAAATAAATTGTGCATAGCTGGTTAGGGACATTCCTCAAAAGAATAAGACATTTTCTAGCCAAGAAAGTTATCACAAATATGACCAAATGAAGAATCATGGAGGAACAACTAATCAAAATGAAGGACAGACAATGAAAGAATAAGTAAATGGCCAGACCTGCTTATCTTTATTTCCAACAGAAGCAAGCCCTATGAAACGAGTCACATGCACAACATCAACATTGGAATATGGTTTTCACGGGTATAGTATATACCTTTAGTGCCTGTAATATGGTAGCTGCAAACAAAATAATAATAAATAAAACTATAATGAAACAAAAAACAAAGACTAACCTTAAGGGAAGAATGAATATCGGCACATCTCGTGACAAGAATCTAAAACTGCAATATTCAACCAAATTACAGGCATCACCATATACAGATTCTGGGACAAATGCTTCAAAAGATTTTTGCATTTTCATACTCAGTCAATCCATTCATCCTGCAATCTTATTTTCATCATGTCAAACAATAATTTCTGTATCAGTCTTATAGGTATTAAGTAGGCAAACTAAGAATTATGAAAAGAAAACAAATTCCTCAACTACATCATAACTTAAATCATAGCTAGCACAAAAGCCACTCATATATTTCTACATCTACTCAATAATTTGAACACATGCACGAACGGCCATAATAAATAGTCTCTTATGTCATGTCCATTCCTTTCAATGTCACAAAAGAATATGTTTAGAAATTAAAGTAGCAAAGGTACAAAAAACATCTATGATTCAAGATCCTATACCATAAAAGATGTAGAAAATTTAAAATATAATATATAGATCCTATGGAATTTTGTTGTTGATGACATCATTCAAAAGTCCAACCCATGTATTCCTATCACTGGGTCCACTAGACTACGGTGAGACATGGGAAAACTGAGGATATGATGCAATTTCGGCAGTAGAAGGATAATGGTTGAAGTACGCCGTGCCATTTTGAACAGGATGAAAGGGAATATGGAGGGCTCCACCATAAGATTGATAAGGATGGACCATTAGATAATGATGCATAGGATATTGAAGCAATCTTGGTTTCTTGGTTGTGGCTGCACTTGAAACGTCCGACACTTCTATTCTTAATGTGTTGGTCTTTTATTTTAACGTTCTTTGAGTTAGAGTGATCTCTTTAGTCTGAACATAAATCAGAATTTTCAAACAATTACGATACAAAATTTTAAAAAGAAACTAGTAAGACAAGGTAGAGACAAGTAAGACTTTCTCAAAAGTCTTGATCTCACTCTCCCTTGTTTTCTCAGTTGCACTTATACTATTGGATTGAAACGATCTAAAGTCAAAATAAGACTATAATTTTTCTTCTTGAATACCCTAATATAAATGATTAGATATGCGAAATGTTACCTTCTGTCGACCTTTTTTACCGTTTGCTCTAATTTTTGGTGTAGCTTTTAATTTAGATACAAACTTCTTGCTTTCACTACCCTTGAATTTTTTGTTATAGACAAGAGAAGAAATAATATAAGCACCACGAGAATAATCTGCTGTAAATTTGAATTGAAATGATGATAAATTTGATACATGGTATAACATAGATAAGAGCTTACTTTAAAATTGTTGTTATTGTTCATGGGTGAATTTTCTACTGATTTTGTATCCTGAGAGCAAGTTTGTTTGCTAGCATTACATTCCTCAACTTGCTAAAAAAATAAAAACTTAATTAAAATATAGCATTATTTATTAGTTCTACAAAAGACACTAAAATAATAGATAAGCATAAAGTAACTCATAAAAAAAGCATTATATTAATACCATTAGTTCATCTTCTGTATTTGAGTATTCAACGGGTGAGTCCTCGTTGACGAGTAATGGACATGTCCTAATGAAATGCCTTTTTGACTTACAATGTGAATATCTTCGCCTCTTTTGGCCTTTTGAAACTTTTCTTGGAGCACCTTTTGACTTTACTATAGCTGGATCACCTATTAGCATTGATGTGGGGGAAAGCCTTGCTTGTGCACCGCTTTTTTTTTCCACCTTTGAAATTAGTTTAAGTAACTCACTTGAGATTTTCCTATAGTCGGCTGAATTTTTTGAAGAAATATCAAAGAACTTCCAACAAATTGATGCCATTGCACTGCATCTAAGTATGTGCACTATATCATCAGCGGAGTCTTGCTCTCCAATTGAGCATATAAAATCACTCTTTGCATCTCTTGTCTATCTTTTAAGGATAACAGATGAATGGACGCATTTTGCATTGCGATGCTTCAAGACCCCAAAGATGTGGGAGCACGATAATCCACGAGTCTCAAATAGCCTACATTCACACACAAACAGGTCCTTGTCTTTATTGTAAGATACTTTAAATAGCCCTTGCTGATTAAAATACTCACTCATGTTGTACTCAACAATATCTCCACTGTTTGGGCATTCAGTCACATTTAATGCACCTGCTGTTTCTATCTCATCTTTTACAAGTTTGAAAATATTTCTATTATAAATTTCAGCAGCTTTTTTCTCAAAACTTTCCAAGCACGTAGTCAAAACAGGAAACTTATAAAAGGTATCAAAGTCAACAGTAAGATGGTTGTTTCGGTAATACCTTAGTACTTCACTGAATTTATGCATGAATTCAAAGAGACTGGTTTTACTGTCAACATAGTTCTTCAATAATGAATGAATTCCCTCACACTGTGATGTAGTTCTTATGGGCCAAAAAAGTGCTCCCTCAAATATGTCGTAGCCCACTTCATTTTGTCATTATAAAACCCGTGGACCCATTCATTCTCAGCAAGTCCGTATTTCGATATGATCTCACTTGATTTTTTTGAAATATTTTTGCAATAAACTGTTTATATAATAATACATTAAAGTCATCCCAAAAATACTTGTTTTTTATATTCTGTACTGCATTATGATGGACATGCCATTCACAAAGGCGGTGTGGTATATCAGGAAATAATTCTAAGATGGCGTCTCTCATAGCGTGGTCCTCGTCTGTCACAATGTCTCCGAGTAGTTTGTCAGACATGATTTCCAAAAATTCCTTCAGTGTCCACTTGAATGTTTCAGACCTTTCATCAGAAAGCAAGGCACCTCCAAAGATAGTTATTTTGACATGGTGGTTGGTCCTTGAAAATATGACTAAGGGCTTGTTGTAGACATTTTTCTTGTATGTGGTGTCAAAAGCCAGTACATTGCCAAAACATTCGTAATCAACAACGCTTGCTTCATCAACCCACACCAAATTATCCAACTTACCATCTTTTAAGGTGAACTTTTCTAGAAATAACAGGTCACTGTCTAACTTGGACAATAGATCGGCCAACGCAGCAAAAGCATCACCGTCTTTCACTTTGCCATGCCTAGTCTTACTAATGTGGTTATGTAGGTCTTTGTTGGTAAATCCAACTTTATCGTATCCACCCTTTTGGAAAACCATATAACCTATTATGTGACAGGTTTTAACACCACATACTCGTAAGCTGTCTGCTTGTGTTTTATCGGCGTCAAGCCAATGATTCACAACAATAAGATGTCTGTATTTAGGCGGACACAGTGGATGATTGTGTTCACTCTCAAAGATACTGACTTTCCACTTACCTCTCGTATAGTGATGAATAAAATGAATCTTAGCCTTGTAATTAACATGAGTAATTGCCCTATGCTATCTTTGCCAATTGTCCTTTTTAAGGTGCTTCCAATGTCTTTCTCCTGCTTTATTGCAAACCAATTGTCTTGTATTAATTTTGCCGTTAGCATGTACCGTCTTCAAGTCTTTTTGGGACACAAATCCATAGCACTTGCATATTTGGCAATTGGCATAAAACTCCCAACTTGAGATTCCGTATCAAACACCAATTTCTATATATCTTCGATGGTCAAATCAGTTATCAACTTTTCAAAACCATCAAAATTAATTGTATCAGCCTCTGCCTTATCTATAATTACATCCACCATATCATCACTTTCATCAGAACTGCTTTCATACTCAAAATTTAAATCCTCAGGGTGATCACCATCTTTATACGACTCTTTGCCATCATCCTCCATAACTGAACTTAAAATTTTAACATGTTAACTACTACTTAAATGCTAGGAGAATGGAATAAGCAAAAATGAGCTCAATTTTTTATGACAAAAATTATTAGTCAATCAAATTCTATGAAAGCTAAGAGTTATTATTGCATAAGAATGTTATTTTTAGGGATAAGTATTGTTTTGGTCCCTAACGTCGAGGGTCAGAATCGAAACCGTCCCTGATGTAATTTTTGATTTAGAATAATCCTTAATGTTGCATTTAATTTTAAAATCGTCCTTTCTAATAATTTTTTTTTCTAAATGACAAAAATACCCTTTTCCCACCATTTCATTCTTATTGTTCTTCTTCTTCTAGGAGAACAAATTCTCTTGTTCTTCTTCTTCCAGAAGAACAGATTCTTCTTCCATTAACAAAACTCAAAATTTCAAATTTTTAAATACAGTTAACAAAATCTAATTACAAGAATTAAAAATACCCAAATTCATCTTCAATTACAAAAATAAAAAATCTATAAATTTAGGAAAATAAGAAACAAGAACAAAAACAAGAAATAAGAAGGACTTTACACCATATCCAAAAGGGGTGAGTAAACTTTGGAGCTAAGCTTGGTGTTGTAGGCTTCACATTGTTGATTCTGTTTTGGATTACACAAATGTTTTAACCAATTTGGGCCTAGTAAGAAGCTGTTTATTGTCACCATTAGTGGCAAGCATCCCATAGGGGGAAGACCTGTCACTATAATCCTCCTAGCTCCTATTCCATTAGGGAAATAAGAAACAAGAACAAGAACAAGAAATAAGAACAGATTAGGAAAATCCAGAATAAGAACAAAACCAACAATAAGAACAAGAACAGAAATCCAGAAATCCAGAAATCTACAAAAAAGCAACAGCAATCTAAAAATCCAGAAATAAGAACAAGAACAAAACCAACAATAAAAATTAGGAATTTAGGGATTATGATGATCAGATTCAACAACAAATAATAATCAGATTCAACAACACCAACAACTAAAATATTATTCAAATCCATAAATAACAACATTAAATTCAACAACCAAATCAATACACAACAATGATGAAATTAGAAAATAACAAATCAAAATCAGATTAAAAGTAGAAGCAGAAGCAGAAGCTCAAGCAGAAACAGAAAGCAGAGGTAGAATCAAGAAGCAGAAGACGAAGCAGAAACAGAGGCCGAAGCAAGAAGTAGAAGTGGCAAGGTGCAGCGGCGAGGCGGCGAGGAGTAGCGACGAGGTGGCGAGGAGCAGTGGCGAGAACGCGGCAGTGAGGAGCAGCGGTGCAGAAGCAGAAGCTCTCTCCCTGGCTCGCGACAGCGACGGCGACGGTGGCTCCAAGCTTCGCCAGCGCCGTCCCCCCTTCCCCTTCCCCATAAAAAATTACATCAGGGACGGTTTCGATTCTGACCCTCAACATTAGGGACCAAAACAATACTTATCCCTTATTTTTATGACAATCAAGAGTTACGGAAAAAATTCTCTGACTTGTTAACTTTCTACATTATTTCTTTTAAAAACAAGGATACAATGTATTCAAATAAAATATATTTGACTTATTAGCTAGGAGCATCATCTTTATCTATAAAATTGATATATATGCCTAATAAAGAAATAATTAGCAGTCTACTCTCATGGTTTCTAGTATATCAGAATATACATGAATGTGCAGTCTTAATATACATTGTACTAACCTGATGATAAAAAAGAGGGTGTATCACTACCCCACTCAAAAGAAATAATCAGGTATAATAAAGTGTAATTCTTGCACCTGAGTTGAACATTAAAAGAGGAAAAAATTAGCATACAATTAAGCAATAAATTGAATTTAACTAATTCACTAAATCATAGGTATCAATTTAAATAGCTTAAATGTCTATTACAAAATGTAAACTGTAGGTCATAAAATGCTTCCTATATAACTTGGCAAACCATTCCAAAATGAGGAGTAAGTTAAATTGGAGGAGAGGAGATAGGGATTTGGGCAGCTTAGAAATGAAGAGCAAGGGGAGGGGGACCATACTGTCACTGCCACCAACTAAGCTGGCTGTTTAGTTATTGGCGTTTATTAGTCACCGCTCATTGTTGTCCATGGAATCGAATACTTTCATTTTTATTATTATTATGATGGATTATGGATATGCAATTATGCATTACATCAATACCTTTCAATTATGAAATTATGCAATTATGGAATCCAATCCTTTCATTTTTATTACATGTACTTTATATTTACGTGATAGTTAGGAGCCACCATCCTACTGGGGACTGTGGAAGGTGTCATTGACATTTTCATTTAATACCCCAGACCTAATTTTTGTGGCAGTCTGCCACTTTGCACTTCATAGAAAGAGAGAAACAAATATGGCATGCTTACCCCCAATCATCTCAAATTATATAACTTTAAATCCCTTTCATCTAGAAAATTTTGCCCAGCAACTGGATCATAAAACTCAACAAACTATCACATCAATTTCAGAACTTCAGTAAATGTAATCTCATAAGTTTCCCAGCAGACGCATACTAATGATAGAAATATGTATCTGTCTACATATATACCATAACCAAAATATAGACAACCAGAAATTTTTATCACCAATAGAAGTAATTAAATGATTAGACATGAAACTTGGAAAATGACCAAGGCTAAAATCCATAAACAATGCATAAATAAGTAGTACAATCATAAGTAGTATGCTGATTTGTGAATGTATAATGCTCCAATTTTGCTAAACTAAAGGCACAATTTTTTGTTAAACTGAATGTTCGAATCATGAACTTCATTTGATACTATTGAATAAGCTTTTGTTGTTCTGAGTATAAAGTTTCGATAGGTACTTGAATTAATATATATAATATCAGGCTTCAGCATTAATAAGTAACTTGACACTCTATTCCTTTCAATTAGTATAAATAAGTCAATAGTAAATTCAAAAAATTTTCTTTGAGCATTTAAAAGTAATAAACTACAATAATTTTGGAACAGTTTACTTATTATGTCAATGAAGCCTGTTCATATAATTCGGGCATAAGCATTGAGCCAATGCAGATTACTAATGCTTTGCTAGGTACTTCTCACAAGAACTCAGCTAGAACCATAACCAACAACTAGAATTGTTTGGAAACTTAAACACATGTACACAACCTATAATATCAACAACGTGGAGATGATTTTGACCTAAATATACTCTAAACAAAGTCAAAATGAACTTAAGCAAATCATCCAGACTTGACCGCAATTTTCAAAGAGAATAATTTGGAGTATTACAAGAAAAGCAGCTGAATAGTGAATTACCAAAATGGATATAATTCAAGTATAATAACAAAATGAGAAATTATTTTGCAATTCAATATTTTGTAGAGGTTGCACGAAGAAATTAAGAAATAATTTGATAAATTAACAGAGAAAAAGTCTTTACTGAGGAACCTGGATGGTGTTGGCAAAGAAATGCAAGTAAACAACGAGAGCGGTGTCATGAGTTGCAACGGCGACGGAGCCGACGGTGCCGTGAGAAAAATATTTGCTGGTGGAACTAGGTTCTTCTTCTTCTTTGTCCAGACGGAGAGCAAAACGACAGAGAATGACAAGGAAGTTGCTGGTGCGTGCTGCTACTGCGTGAAGACCGACGGAGAACAACAAGGAGGCTGCTGGTGTGTGCTGATATTGCATGAAGGGAGCGTGGCTACGAGGAAGGGAAAGGGTGAGAATAGATTGTTGTTGTCTAGGTAGGGGATTAGGGGTGAGGTTGCTCTTTATTGGTAGACTGGTATACAATGATGAAGAACAATTTTTCAGATGTGTTCTTTTTGGTATGAATGGGGGTAGGAAAGATTAGATTAGAGTTCATGAGAAACGAAGCAATCTTTTAGTGTATATGAATAATGAAATGAATTTGTTTTTGATTTTTAAATTGATTCAAATTTAAAATTTTAAAACTAAAGCAATTTGAATTTTGATTAAATTAAAAAGATTAGGGTAGTTTTTGTCTAATATAGAAAAAGGATCTTTAAGTCTTTTTTAAAAAATTTAATAATTTTTTTATTTTTATTAAAGTATATGGGTGATTTAGTAAAAGTATTGATATGATATATATTTAAAAAAAGAAAAATTAATTACTGACGTGAAAAATATAATCCACATATGTTCTAATTTGTCCATGATTTTATGGTACCGGTACGTATGAATTCATCATCGTATCAAAACAAACACCTTATTTTATTTATGAACGTGTACACATGGTCCTACGTATTTAGTTAAATAAAATAAGAATAAGTTAATATGGTTATCAATTTTTTTAATGTGTGATAATATTGTATCAGAAAAGTTAAAAAAAAAACTCGTATATACTAACGACTTATTGTGTTCTGTTCTAAGTTAAATTTTGAGTAGGGTTCTTTTCACATTTTACTTTTCTTGTAGAGTTTTTACCGATTTTTGTAAACTTACTTATCTCGTTTACACTATAAACGAGATACGACTATCTTATTTTGTTTACACTGTAAATGAGATACGTGGTGACTTAAAACGTTGACAGTGTAAATGAGATATAGTATGACAAAAATCAATCAGCTATAAAAGGATCTTCCAACCATTGGTATTCTTCCACAAAACCCTTAATCCTTTTTCTCTTCCATTTTTCATCGAAAAACTTAGTAAAAATGTCTAGTGGTAGTGGTTTCTTTGTAGTGATGGTGTATCCTAACTGTCAGATGAGAAACAGTGACATCGGAGTTATATTTGAGTGTGAGAATTCTGCGCTGCTACAAACTCATAGAGCAAATTCGTTGAGTTAAAGAGTCTGATATTGACGCACGTTGGTGGTGGGGAGAGAAATGAGATTGAAAGAGTTGGGTATAGGTTGCTAGCACCAATGGAGAATGGTGTATTTCAGTTTTGTCTGTTTTGACTCGATGGCGATGAGGATGTTGGCATAATGTTTGATGTGCACAGGAGAATCATGGTTGAACAAGTAATAGGCTTTATGCAGAGGTTCGTGATGTTTGTAGTGGTGTTTCTGCTAGCTCGAACATTGTACAGGATGACCCGCCTCTTGCACCACGACTTTTGCACTGTGCTAGTCCAGTGGTAGATATGGACGTTGACAATGAGGAGTCCGACGAAGAGTACGTTGCTGATAGCCATGAAAGTGGGTCCTCTGAGGATGATGACGAGGATGAGTTCATACCAGAGACTCCCATTGGTGGATCAGTTTGATACCTTTTGCCTACTCCGTAACCAATTTTTGAGTTATCAACTGTACTCAGCCACTACCATACATTGAATTTGGACGTGATGCATGAGGTAACTTCATTTTCCAATATGGGGACAGATGATTACAGCACTGATGGTGGTGTGGAGTTTAGGGTTGGTCACAGATTCAGAAGCAGAGAGGCCGTACTGCAAGGCGTGAAGAATTACAAAATTTGGAGAAGTGCTGAATATCGAGTTGTGGAATCGGATCGGTTAAAGTACAACGTGCGTTGCTGGCAATTTACTGATAGTTGTCCTTGGAGTTTTCGTATTGCTTTACGACATAATCTTGGATATTTTTTGAGTTACCTAATTATAATCCATCCTATTCATGTGCTAAAACACTAAATCTATAAAAGTATCCTAACTATAATCACATACCCTTATTAATTTAAACTACGAAAATAATACTAACCTCTTATTTGATCGCTCTTGCAATGTGCCAACTACCATTCAGGTGGTTGATGTCAGGATCCCATGCATCCGTGCACCATAACGTTCGGACAACTCAGAAATATCAAGAAAATGTGCGAGAAAGAGAGAAATGAGGGTTAAGGAGGATTGAGAGTGAGTGAGGGGGCGCTATGAACGAGTTTCATTTATAGGTGCACTCCAATCTTATCTCGTTTACACTGTAAACGGGATAAGGCCCGTGACATAACACGTGTACAAACGTGATACGTGTAGGTGAGTTTGTGTCTTATCTCGTTTATAGTGTAAATGAGATACGACTATACTGATTTCATTTACACTGTAAATGAGATAAGTAAGTTTACAAAAATCGGTAAAAACTCTACAAATTACCTATTTCCGTATGCATAAAAAGATTGGAGACAAAAAATTTTTTGGCCTATATCTTTGAAATCAAAATCATACTTAACCCTTAAAATATTTATCTTATTTATTTAAAAAAATCCGTTCCTTTTCTACAAAGTTACTTTTTTTTGTTTCTTGTTAATTTGATTGTTACAAACCTTCGAATTTTTGCAAAGGTTATTTGAAACTTTGTAATACTTTAAAATTTTGTGAAGTATTGTTTACTTTGTTATTAAAGCTTATTCATTATCATCATTTCCATAGATTTTTTACTTTGCATGTGTTTGTTTTATTACCAGTTTATCACATTTTATTTCTTCTTCTTTCTAACAACATATGAATTTTGAATTCTATATACTTTGATATTTTTACATACTTTGAATTCACGTTAAAATGTTATTTCCCCATTTCTTAAATTTTGTAGATTAGTTGATGTCCATGGTGACTATACGGTGGCAATGGCCAAATTAAAGTGTATGGCTTTGAGTGAACATGTACCAAACTTTTTTTTACTGTATCTTTTATTCCTGTAAACTAAAAATTAATTTATTGTAGATTTAAATTTTATTTAAAAATTTATTGTTAGTTAATAAATTACTACATACATAAATAGAATTAGAATTTTTACTATTTGTTTAAATAAACTAATGAACTAATTACTGTATTAATCCAAATTAGTTTGCACCAAAGCTTTAAGCTGTTAACAATTTTTTGTTCCAATTTTCCAAGCGATCTAACCCATTTTCTATCCGGACCAAAATATGTGCCTCAACATTTATGGCCAAGAAAGTGTCTCAACAAACCAATTGGCTTATTATACAAAAATATTAACCCACACTTGACCAAAAGAAAAAAAAGATTAACCCACCTCATTAAATTTAAAACAATGTCAATCAATTTGAGTTGGTTGAGTGTTCAGCTCACTTGTTCAATTAAGTAAGTATCGAGAGTTCGAATCTCATTTTGTATATACAATAGTTTATTAGTCAGTAACAGACCTTTAAATAAAAATCAGATCCGCAACAGAATTGTCTTTAATTTGCTGAGCTAAAGAATACGATGAACAACTAAAAAAAAAAAAATCTAAAATAGTATCGCTACTCTCTGGCAGGTTGCAATATTCATTTTACATGCTCTTATGACTTCTGTGCTCTTTGGGATGTTAGTAACAGGGTCTTTCCAACGTCACTAGAAGGATCGATAAGCGTGTTTAGTTACTTGTCATTTATAAAAATGTATAAATAATTTACAATGTGGGGAAGGGTAATGTGTTTGACTCACATATGGAACTAAAGTATCCACTAATAATAAAAGTAGTTTTCATTTGTTTAAGTCAATCTCACAATGGTGCCACATAATGTGGATATAAACTCGAATGATGATTACATTCAATTGCAAAATACTTGTGCAATACTCAAACACAAAAGAAGAAAAAAAAAAGTTATTTGAAAAATTGTTGACTGCAACTGAAATATAAAGAAAATAAGCTTAGGTTTACTGGATTCACTAACAAGTTGTGAATTTGTGATGCTTATGGTAGTAATGTTGTAACTCTTTCTATGTCAAATTTGTTGCATTTTTTTTAACATAATCTGTTTTGAGTCCAGATAAAAGAAGAAGATTGCATTAAGCTTTGTTAGCCAACATAAAAATATTGTTGAATAGTTATGATGTAGATAAAACACAGCAATATTAAGAATATTCATCAGATAGTGTAATAGTATTATTTGATCTATATATATTTTCAGAAAAGAAAGAATTAAGAGTGGTCACAACTAACAAGTAAATGATTATATCTAGTTATCTAAGCTAATATGATTTTTTTTTGGTCAGGTGGATTGAAATGGTATTTATGTTGTTTTATTGTGTTGAATACTCTGCTTCTTGGAGACCTTTTTCTTTGGGAATTATGAGATTATATTCCCATAAGTTCAAGGATTTTATGATGGATATCTCGTTTTTGGTGGTATTTTAAACTAACTTATATGAATTTTTTTAGCTTCTTTTGTTTTGGAAAGGTGAAGTTTATTTTCTTGTGTTTTTTAGTTGGATTAATTATTTGATTGGTTATTTTTTTTTTGATAAAATTATTTTGGGACAATATAATTTCTCTGTTAAAAAATTCGTTGAATAATAATAGAAATTAATAGTGTGAAATTTTATTTATAATTTATAGGAGTTTTAAATTCCAAAAAATTCTTTTCAATAATAGAACCAATTTTCATCATTACTACTACCATCTTCTTTATTATCATTATTATAACTTTTGTAACACCCTACCATACTTAATCTTATGCTTAAGTCATAAGACTGAGATAGTAAGGTATTACGACCTCTAAAAATAGTAATATATATATATATATATATAGAGAAAAGATACTTA
>NC_029788.2:101345962-101385147 GCF_000816755.2 Arachis ipaensis
CATACACAAGTTACTTGGAGAGTAAGCTAACAAATATATACATATATACAACCAAAAAACCAAAATACACCCAAGGACTACTTCGCTTCCCAAGATCCAGACGTCTAGCGAGGAGCCTCTCGACCTGCATCTGAAAAACAGCAATACAATATGGAATGAGAACCGGAGGTTCTCAGCATGGTAAAAGTGCCACGCGCATAAGAAATACGGTCCTGAGAATGCCATAGGCAATCCTAGAACTACGTTATTCAATTATCCAACTTAAGTACTAAACAGAAGCCATAAACAGGGGTATGTATTCTAAATCTGCCTAACTTACTCAAGTTCAAGCTTAACCTAACACCAAACCATTTCCTCTGTTTCCTCCATCCTTTCATCATTCAGAATGCAACAGAAACAAGCAACCAAACAAGTTCACGCACAAGTAATGATCAAATAGTACAACTAGCAAGTATAACAAATAGCGGGTAATATATATCAATTAGGCATACCCAGAAAATGCATAGCAATCAATACAAACAAATGCATATGATGCATGCCTGTCCTATGGCTGATGGGGCCCATCTGTCGGTTATCCAGCCAACCCGACAAGTCCGAAAACCTTAGACTGTCCCCCGTCGTGCGTCCCCAAGAGTCTATGCATAGAGTTCACATTCATATTTCATAAAACCACTCAATGGTGGCTATCCATACCCGGGAATTTATACGTGCCCGGTCACCCTTACGACGTAGGGTCAACAGAGTATCGAGATTCAACCTAGAACACGTGATGGCGAGCCACGGCTCTTACCCAGGGAACTCGTATCTCAGATAGCATTATTCATAAGCCATTTCATAGTCATAATCATTATTTAATCATTCATCAAGCCATGGCATATTAACTCCTTTTATTAACAACCTCCCTTTCACATTTTTCATCGTCATTCCCTTATAATTCATCTCAATTACCCCTTCCGGGTCTTGACCAAACTATTCCTCGACACTATTTTCTTTTCTGTTTCTAATATAGCAAATGAATTCAGAATTGCACAAACTTTATGTCCAGACGTTCATATTGAAATAAGCTTTCTAACAAACTAAATATCATAATTTTCTGATTTTTCTAGCCTCAGGAATAAAGGAAAAACCGTGACTGCTCTGCAGTGCATAAAACCAGAAAAACAGCAGCAGCATGTGATATTAAAAATTCAATATAAAATCCGAGTTAAATCCAATGACTTTGAAAATTAATGTAGTTAAACTTTAATCATCCAGGTTTCTTTCTCAATTGGTTCTGAGTCAATACCATTTTTAATGAAAAAGTTACATTACCTGGAAGTTAAGTAAAAATGAGACAAAATCTGTTTTAAAAACCAACAAGCTTAGTACCTTTCAATTGGAATAACTTTTATTACAAAACTCCAATTAAGCTAAATTTTGATTTGAGAACTCCTAGCTCATCCAGAAACAAGTGTGTCTTAGTTGCAACCTAATTTCTATTTAATTCTAAGAGTTACAAGCATTGGAAGTTGATGCATAGCTTGCTGAAATCCGTTTCTTTTCAGTTTTGCCCACCAATATTCAAAAATTCACAGCTCCCAATCCTCAACTCTTAAAATTCTGAAATTTTAGAGAAATAAATAAAGTTAATCAAATTTTATAAAAAAATTGGTTTCACTCCAAAACTCAACTCGTAAAAGTCGCAGCAAGACAAACAAGTTGCTGCCCTGTTTGATCTTTTCTGCTGCTGGACAGATTTAACAACCTAACTTTAAAAATTTGCCATAAATTGTATATTTAACAAAAAGGTCCCAAATTTTTCAGTTTAGTTCCTTATATTCCCAAATTTAGCCCAAACTTGGTCTCATGCAATTCCGATCATTACATAATTAGTTACAGCATATACAATACCACCACAACACAACTCTACATCCTTATTAACAAACACCAATTCTAATCCATCATAAATAAATATAAGAGCACACCATTAATAACTTTCACACCTCATAATTCTAATATATAAATTCACTAAAAAATCTATTCTAACAATATTATAAGGCTAATCATTAAATACAACAAACAATCCAACTTATTCTATGGTTCCTCTAACCTAAGTTTTCACAACACCGTAAATATTAAACGTGCGAAACTTAAACCATACCTTGGCCAATCACTTAATTCACCCAAGGCAGCCTCACAACTCAAAATTACAGCCCCTCCAAGCTCAATCAAACAGCCCCAAACCAAGCTTGATCACCAACAAGCCTCCAACAAGCATCAACATTCACATACACACTACCTAAACCACAATTAACACATCAAAACATAACAACTCAATACCCAAATTCCTAAATTCAGAAATTTCATTAGGGTTTAAGATTTCTTACCTTTACCCACTGATCCTTGGGCAATACCCACAAGAAATCAAGTCTAGTGGACCCCTAAAACATGAAAATCATCAAGGAATTGAGTTTCTCAAACCTTAAACCTGAAATTCATATACCAGCAGAAATGGAGCTAGGAAAAAGCAATTCACTTACTGTTTTATTTGAATAGAATTGAAGAACTCAACGAGTCCGACGCGTGGCCGCAAACGGCTCGTCAATCGGAGCTCCGGATCAAAAGTTATCAAAGAAAGAAGATCAAGCTAGGTTTTGGAATTCATTCTCTTCTTCTCCATGCATTTACGCTGCTTATGTTGTGTTCTAAGGCAGAAAATGAGCTTTAGCTCATTTATATACTGGGCTGGTTGGGCCCGCGGGCCTGGTTTGGGCCCGGTTCAACCGGTTTGGCCCATTCGGCTCAATTTTAGGCCAAATTTTTCGAAAGTGATATCAAAATTCTCGTTTTGCCGAGCTCTATCCTATTTTGATATTAGTTTTGCATATTTAATTTTCCTATTGAAAATTTGATTTATTGACTAATTATATACCGATTTTAGCGGGCTTTACAACTTTTACCTCTAATGCTTCAATTGTGCAATAATAGAACTTTTTGGAGTTTTAAACTCCACAAAATTATTTTTTGTCACTATTTAACAGATTTTTTAAAAGAGAATGGTCTTGTCCCAAAATAATTTTATTAGAAGCGAAATATCCCCTTTTTTGGACAGAGATCACCTTATTCTTCAAAAAAATAGACAAGAATTGAATTAGGCGTTTACTTTACGTGAATCATAATAATTATCAATATATAAAGAAAAAAAAATTTTTGGACAAAAATATAAACAGTTTTTGAAAGTTAATACTGACTAAAGTTAACTATTAAATTGCTGATGTCTAGGTATCTTTAGTTGTTTTTAGGTTTCTTTTTGAATAATTTTCATAGGTTTGAATTAAAGTTCTTATGTTTTTAGTAAAGTTTTTATGACAAATCATATTTTTGAAGTTGTTTTAGAATGATTGTGATTTCAGGACATGTTTAAGTAAATCAGGATAAAATTTATAAGAAAATAAGTGAATAAAGTTCACATAGAGGAATCATCAAACAATAACTGGATCCATCCATCATCTCATTAGTCTTAGGTTATTTTCTTTTATACCATGAGTAACTAAACCTTCTCTTGTCAAATGTTAGGTACTCTGTTTGATTTTATAGATTAGTAATGTAAGTGTTTTCTTTATTTTGATTCATGTTTTTCTACTTTTTCAAGATTGAGTCTCGTTCTTCATCTTTAATGGTTAGAAGTATTGAAAAATATTCTAATTTTATCTTGGATTCCTGTTATTACCTTGAAAAATTTAATATCGAAATTAGCTTGAAACTCTTTGAAGGTTGTAGAAAGCTTAGAGAAGGGGGGAGGGGGTTGAATTTATGACCTTCTTTACTTTAATGAGATAACCCTTTTAAAACAAACTTTTAGTCTGACTCTGTTTGAACTTAGCAGCAGAAAATTTATGAGATAATTTATTTTTGTCTCATGAATATCAGAAAATAGAACAGAGCAGGGAAGAGAGAAGCTGACACCATCATGTATCCTGGTTCAGTTGCCTTGTACAATGCAACCTACATCCAGTCTCCACCACAACAGTGGTGGAATTTGCACTATAGTTAAAGTATTACATACACCAATTCCACAGAATTGATACAATCCTTTCACTCTCAAGTTCTAACCTAACTTGACTTGGTTATGCTAATACCTAAATTCACTCTTAGTGCTCACCCAACTAAGAAAGGGGTACTTCATTGATACAAGATACAAAACACAAAATCAACCTAAAGAAATCTGAAATCACTCTAGACTTTTCACTCAAGTGTATCTCTCTGCCTCTTTCTACTCTTAGGTTATTTCAATGACTCTCTCATTCAGCCTTTTACCTCAAGAAATTACAGAAAGATAAATATTAAAAAGTAAACTACAATCTGTAAAACATGAAGGAGATTGATACTTCAACAGCCTCTTTGCTATGTGATAAACCAGATTTACTTGCCTCTGATTTAGTTCCTCATTCTAGCGGAATGTTCCTTTGACTAGGAAGCACTATCCAAGTTGATGAACTTCTTTGGAGAACTTTTCTCAGAACAAAACCTCAAAAACACTGGTTATCTCTCCCTTTTTTTTTGAATGATGAAAAATCTTCTTTTGTATTTCCTTGCATGTTACTGAATTGCTCTCTCCTAGGTCAACCCTCGAGCTGTGTGCTTCACCAACTCACCATCTCATTTTTCTAGTTAATCCTCAAAATAGGAACTTTGACTCTGACCTTCTTTGTTGACCGAAAGCCACAGGACAGCATAAACAAATATTTTTAATGGTAAACCCAGATCTTAGCTATTAAAATACTACTTGGTCCCCAAGACACACTTTTCACCATAGATTCACAGCAGTGTTGAACAGAGATCATCTTTTCCATGTATCCCAATTTGGAGTGGCAGAGAGTTGAAGATGAAGAGAAGAAAATGAGATGCATGTAGAAGGAAATAAATCACCTTTAACTTCTGACTTCTCTTGATACAGTTTGATGTGGGTGATTAGACTTCAACCTTTTTGCTAAACTTTCTCTTTCTTGCTTCTTTGGTGAACAGCTTAGGAGCTAAGCTTTCTCTCTCTCTTTCTCTGAGTTCTGACTGAGACAGGAAAAAGTGAACGTTGCTTATGAAAGAAGCAACTTGGAGGGATCAACTTTAGTGATATCAAATCGGGCTTATGTTGGTTCTATACAAGTTCAGCCTGTTTGCTTTCTATTCATCACCTTTGGGCTTCTATTGTTTTTGTGGCCCACTAAAATAGATTCTGCTTGTTTTGTATTGGGCTACTACAACAATGAATTTTACCTTGCAACACTTAACATTAATTAGATAATTGCCTAATAAAATAATATTTGTCATCATTAATTAATTTAGTTAATTTCTTAACTCAACAATCTCCCCCTTGATGAAAAACATAATTAAACATTAACCAAAAGGAATTGAATTTGAGTAAAGTTAAGAAACTTTCCTTTGAATGATGTTACGTTCTTTTGTGTTGCTCCCCCTTTCTTTTTCAAGAGTAGCTCCCCCTAGATTTATGCTCTTCTTTTCGTTCCTATTTACATTATACTTATAAAGAGCATAATAAAGAGCTACACATAATTCAACTTGACTAAGAGAGTTTAAACAACCAACAATACAAATCTAGCCCAATATTGGACTTGACATGTCAGCACTTTTAACAAAAAAAAAAAAAAAACCATTTCACAATTTTATCATGCTTTAACCAAAACAGAGCATTAAGACTAACAAGGGCAAAAAAACAACATATCATAAAAGCAAGTTCCAAATCTCATGCCAAAAACTCACAGCAGTAGCAAGATTTGTAAATCAAATTCTCATGCAAAAAATAATAGTAGCAGTAATAAAAATCACAGCAAATATTCATAACACAACTACTAAAAACGCTACTAAAAATTCACAACATGGCTACTACACGGCTACTACTCCCCCTTTTGTCATCAAGGGTGGAAAGTAGGCAAGATCAAGTAAAATCCACACCTTAAAACTTGCAAGAAAGTGTTAATGCACAGTCTAAAACACCAAATTAATTTAAAGTAAATGCAGTAGTAGTTAAAGTATTACAGTCATCCGAAATAACAAAAAGTAGTTCAAAAGTAACAAGAGAAACATTTTTAATGAGACAAAAACGAGTAGACAGCAGCAGCATCATGAGACAAATCTAGGCATCTGAACCATTTTCCTCTAAATCAGCTTTCTCTTCAGCATCAGTGGCAGCATCCTCATCTTGTTGGAGATTGTTAATGAATTTCATGAAGACAGCCACTCGATCTCTTGATTGTCAGAGAAAATTCTCATGCTTGCTTGCTAGCTTTCTTTGTTCCTTACTCATGGCAATCATATGATTGGATTGGGAGACAAATTCTTGAACCACATCTTGAACAACATTAAACATAGCAAATTTTTGTCCAGTGGAGATGGAAGTGCCTTCAGTGGAAGGAAGAGGAGAATCATCAGGAATGAACTCATCATCTAGAACCACCCTATCAGAGCGAGTAGGTCCTTTATGTTGTTTCACTGAAGCACCCCTTTTTAGATATGAATGTCTGTTTTCATAATCCTCATTGGACAAGTCAACACCAAAATGCTCAAAAATATAAGTTAGAAACATGCCATAAGGAAGGACTTTGTCTTTCTCACTTCTAACAGAGTCAAACATGTATCTAACCATCAAATAAGCAAAAGAAATTTCTGTTTTAGTGAGCAGGGCATACAAAACAAGAGTGTCAGTATAAGATACCCTTTGATATGAACTGCTCTGAGGAAGTATGATGTGATTTACAATGCGGTGTGATGAGCGGATAATTTGTACGCTTTTTGGCATTATTTTTAGTATGTTTTTAGTAGAATCTAGTTACTTTTAGGGATGTTTTCATTAGTTTTTATGTTAAATTCACATTTCGGGACTTTACTATGAGTTTGTGTGTTTTTCTGTGATTTCAGGTATTTTCTGGCTGAAATTGAGGGACTTGAGCAAAAATCAGATTCAGAGGTTGAAGAAGGACTGCTGATGCTGTTGGATTCTAACCTCCCTGCACTCAAAGTGGATTTTTTGGAGCTACAGAACTCAAAATGGCGCGCTTCTAATTGCGTTGGAAAGTAGACATCCAGGGCTTTCCATCAATGTATAATAGTCCATACTTTGGCCGAGTTTAGATGACATAAAAGGGCATTGAACACCAGTTCTACGCTGCTGTCTGGAGTTAAACGCCAGAAACAAGTCACAAACCAGAGTTGAACGCCAGAAATACGTTACAACCTGGCGTTCAACTCCAGAAAGAGCCTCTGCACGTGTAACATTCAAGCTCAGCCCAAGCACACACCAAGTGGGCCCCGGAAGTAGATTTACGCATCAATTACTTACTTCTGTAAACCCTAGTAGCTAGTTTATTATAAATAGGACTTTTTACTATTGTATTAGACATCTTTTGGATCATTTTTAGATCTCTAGACCTCCATGGGAGGCTGGCCATTCGGCCATGCTTACCCTCTATTCACTTATGTATTTTTAACAGTAGAGTTTCTACACTCCATAGATTAAGGTGTGGAGCTCTGCTGTTCCTCAAAGATTAATGCAAAGTACTACTGTCTTTCTATTCAATTCAACTTAATCCACTTCTAAGATATCCATTCGCACTTCAACATGAATGTGGTGATCGTGACAGTCATCATCATTCCCTACGAACACGTGCCTGACAACCACTTCCGTTCTACCTTAGATTGAATGAGTGTCTCTTAGATCTCTTAATCGGAATCTTCGTGGTGTAAGCTAGAATGATGGCGGCATTCAAGAGAATCCGGAAAGTCTAAACCTTGTCTGTGGTATTCCGAGTAGGATTCAATGATTGAATGACTGTGACGAGCTTCAAACTCGCGATTGCTGGGCGTAGTGACAGACGCAAAAGGAGGGTGAATCCTATTCCAGCATGATCGGGAACCTCAGATGATTAGCCGTGCCGTGACAGGGCATCTTGGACCATTTTCACAAGAGGAGGGGATGTAGCCACTGACAACGGTGATGCCCTTGCATAAAGCCAGCCATAGAAAGGAGTAAGATTGATTGGATGAAGACAGCAGGAAAGCGGAGGTTCAGAGGAACGATTGCATCTCCATACGCTTATATGAAATTCTCACCAATGATTTACATAAGTATTTCTATCCTTAGTTTATTATCTATTTTCGAAAACTCCATAACCTTTTGATATCCGCCTGACTGAGATTTACAAGGTGACCATAGCTTGCTTCATACCAACAATCTCCGTGGGATTCGACCCTTACTCACGTAAGGTATTACTTGGACGACCCAGTGCACTTGCTGGTTAGTTATGCGAAGTTGTGAAGATATGTTTAGACCATGGTTCTGTGCATCCGTTTTTGGTGCCATTGCTAGGGAATCAATTTCGAACAACAATTCACAACTTGAGTAACAATTTCGCATACCACGGTGCAACTGAGCACGTTCATAACCCAGGGCTTTATGAGTAGGGGTGATGCCATCAATCAGAAAAACATGTTCACAAATATGAGCCAAAGCATCATTGAAAGAGATACCAACTCCTTCATCCCACTTAATAACCCCTTCATAAAAGTCATTATTCATGGCAGACTTAAATCTGTAAGTGTTATAGTCGGAATGAGATGTCATGATGTGGGATTTATGAGCAAAGGGATCAAAGTCTGGTTCTCTAACAGATTTAAGAGGAAGTCGAGGTTTACCTCTCTGAGAACACAAGGGAACAGACCTTGTCTTAGGTTGAGTGGGCTCAGAGGTAGGTTCGGTAGCAGCTGGGCATTTCCCTTTCGATGAACTCGGCTTCGACGAACCAGGTTTAGATGGAGGTTCCTTTGGTGGTGGCGTCTGCTTGGCTAAAGGTGGAAACCTTGAGGGGTTCTTAGTGCAAGCCATTGGATCCGACCGAGGAGGTGAGGTAGGAGGAGAAGGAGATGGAGTGAAGGTTTGGTCTTGAGAGCGAGTGGAAGGTTTTTGTTTTGCAGGAAGCTTGAAGATCTTTTAAGGAGGGGGCTTTTGTGAAATAGTTTTCTTCCTCATTTGGTTGGTTTCTGGTTTTGAACAAAGAAAAGCAATAAAGGTAGTCGAAGAAACCAAAGAGTTTGAGGAGTTATGGAGGGAGAAGAAGAAGTATTGGTAACCGTACCGAAAAGAAATTTTCTTAAACCATGCAACTGCATCACCTCTGATTTGACTTGAAAGGACTTGACATCACAAAGAAAAAGATTTGATTTTATTAAAAAAATTAAATAGAAATTAAATTTTAAAATTTGAAACTTTTTGGACTTAAAGACAAAAAGAAATAAACTAAAACAAACAAGCTAACAAGCAAAAAAAAAAAATCATGTGGCATTCATATTGGGCCTAGAGGTAGTTTGGTTTAAGGAAACATATTGGACCACCCATGTTTAGATTTTTGAGGTTGGCCTAGATGATTCTGCACGTGCAACAAGGCTAGAGAATGTTGATTGGAGAGAAGGTTCTTCATTTGCCTAGAATTGTCTCATACCTGTTTATGAGACAAAAGCTCCAACAAACACATCAGCAACTTTCAAACAATGAAACATAGCTTAAAATTTCTAGAGTAGTCCTAAGCATGCAAAAGTTGTCCTCAGCTAGTGGTTTAGTGAAAATATAAGCTAATTGCTCCTCTGATTTAACAAATTGAATGCTAATATCCCCTTTTGAACATGTTCTCTTATTGAGTGAAATCTCACTTCAATATGTTTAGTCCTAGAGTGCAAAACTGGATTTTTAGAAATATTGATGGCACTCATATTATCACACAACAAGGGTATATTTTCAGCATTTAATTTGTAATCAGCAAGCTGTGTTTTTAACCACATAAGCTGAGAACAACAAGAAGAAGCAGTTATATACTCAGCCTATGCAGTGGATAAAGCCACTGTTGACTGCTTCTTACTTGACAAAACATTCAAGGACTTTCCAAGGGAACAACATAAGCCTGATGTGCTCCTTTTATCAACTCTATCACTAGCAAAATCTGCATCACAATAACCAACTGCAGAAAAATCATCAATTCAATCAAAGTAATTCTGTTGTGAGTATAGTTCAAACCGGCAATGGATCCTCTCAATCAAAGTTCAATCCAAGATAATGTCACAATTCAAACCAATTTAATCGAGAGTATTTAAACTCCCGGGTCGTTCTCCCTAGGAACTAGTGACAAGTGCATACAATTTTGATTGTGGAAAACAAAGGGTGTTTTCAATTATAAGGAGGCAAACGAAATAAAGAGATAAAAGAACTAGGCAAAATTGCAATTAATAAACTAATAAAGGAATACAAGAACTATGTATGAAATATAAACAAGACTCAAAATTGATGGAAAAGTGGTTTAAATCGTAAATGAAACCTTGACTTGGGATGAGTTATGGAATCCCTTCCTTGCCACAATCACAACTATGATAATTATCATGAATTAATCTTGCCTAGTTAACCCCAACCATCGAGGAGTAAGTCAAGCAAGCATAATTGACCTTAATCCATAAGTCCTAACTAACTTACCAAACTAGTTGATAAAAAGCTAGCTTTAATGGAAACAAGAATCAACTAACTTCCCAAGAATTATCGCTAAATGTTGGACATTATGGCTCTAGTAATCAATAGACTCATTTTTCCCAAGCCAAGGGGTGAAAATTTACCCCATAGCTAGGGTTGACATTTCATCAAACACCTAGTATGCATATTCACAAAACATGACAAAATTGGTAAATTAATGAAAGCTATGAACCATAAATGATCAAAATCAATAAAGACAACTCAAGCAAACATATAAAAGCCATCAACATCAAATTAAACAACTAGGAATCCAAATTTGCAAGACTATGTAAATTGACAAAGGAAATTGAAATAGATGAAAATGTAGAACAAGTAATGTAATTAAAAGAGAAATTAAAGAGATACTTACAATGCAATTGCTATAATCTAAAATCAAACTTGAAGTATAAAATGCTACAAACCCTAATTAAAACCCTAAGAGAGAATTACCTAATTTACACTACTTCTACTCCTACTATGTGTTTTTCCTATTCTAAGATGGCTCTCTTCATATGTGTTGCATTGCCCTTAATATAGCCTCTCAAACCAGCCTTCATCACTTCAGAAATGGGCCTAAAGACCCCCAAAACTGCGCAGCACGTGACTTTTTAATGGAGGCACGCGCTAGGACCTGTGCAGACGCACAGATGTGTGCGTCCGCACACTTTGCGAAAATCCTTTCCTGTGCGTACGCACAAGCAGCTGTGCGCACGCACATTAGGCGATGCTTGTCTGGACGCGCAACGCGGCTCACGCGCACGCGTGGCTCTAATTTGATGGCTGTGCGTACGCACACATATCTGTGCACACGCATGCATGGTTGTGCTTTTCTCCTCTGTTTTCTTCATGCGTTCTCCCTTTTTGCATGCTTTCTTCCACTTCTACCAAACCATTCTTGCCTCTAGGACCTGAAATCACTCAACAAACATATCACGGCATCGAATGGAATAAAAGTGGGATTATATTGCTTAATTTAAGCACAAAAATACATGTTTTCACATTTAGGTTCAATTTAGAGATTAAACACAAAAGTATGCTATCTGAGTGCTTAAGTGTGAGTTCATGTGCTAGAATCCATCCAATTTGAGTAAAAATATGTCATCAAATGTGGATTCATTAATACCATAGACTTAGCTCTGCAGAAAGATGAGATTCTTTAGGTTTTGATTGGAATCTTGAACACATTCCAACACTTTGCACAATATCAGGTCTAGAGGAAGTTAAGTACATAAGAGAGCCAATCATTCCTCTATACCTAGTCTCATCTACATCTTTCTCAGTTTTTCCCTTATCTAATTTTGAATTAGGGTGCATGGGAGTTCCCATGGGTTTGGCATTCTCCATACCAAATTTCTTAACTAGTTCCTTGGCATACTTCTCTTGATGAATAAACATACCATTTTCAGATTGCTTAATTTGAAGCCCAAGGAAAAAATTAAGTTCACCCATCATACTCATGTCAAATTCACTTGTCATGAGTTTTTCAAATTCAGAACAAAGGGATTCATTGGCTGATCCAAAAATAATTCCATCAACATATATTTGGACTAGAATGAAAGAATCATTAGCATTCTTGATAAATAGAGTAGTGTCTGTGGTGTCTCTTTGAAAACCATTTTTCAAAAGAAAAGAGCTAAGTCTCTCATACCAAGCTCTAGAAGCTTGTCTCAAACTATAGAGAGCTTTTGATAATTTGAAAACATGGTTGGAAAATTTTTTATTTTCAAAACCTGGTGGCTGCTCCACATATACTTCTCTATCTATCACACCATTTAAGAATGCATATTTCACATCCATTTGATATAATTTAAAACCACAAAAAGCAGCATAAGGTAAAAGAAGTCTTATGGCTTCCATGCGGGCAACTGGGGCAAAAGATTCATCAAAGTCTATTCCTTCTTCTTGGTCATATCCTTGTGCCACTAGCCTTGCTTTGTTTCTTGTAATGCTACCATCCTCTCCTAGCTTGTTCCAAAATATCCACTTGGTGTCGGTCACTTTCTTTCCATTCGGCCTTGGAACCAATGTCCAAACTTAGTTCTTCTCAAACTCATGAAACTCATTCTCCATTGCCTTTACCCAAGAAGGGTCATTAAGAGCTTCCTTAACATTTTGAGGCTCCATTTGAGAGAGAAGAGCAGTGTTTGATTCTTCGTTTGCCTTTCTAGTTGAAGACCTAGTTTTAACACCATGAGAGACGTTTCCAATGACAAATTCCTCAGGATAATTCTTCAAGAATCTCCATTCACGAGGTCTGGTAGATTTGGAGGCAGATTCAGTCACCAATGGATTCACAGAACTAGTGGTTTCTGGATTTTCTTTAGATTCATGAGACAAAACAGAATTGGCTCTTGTTGGATTTTCAACAGCTGCAGTTTCTGGTTTAGCTTGTCCATAATTTTTATTTTCATTATCTTGTGCAGTTTCATCGTCCTTTTGAGCTTGATTTCCTGCATCACAGTCTTCCAAAATACTTTGACCCAAGTTAGTATCACAAAATGTAACATGTATGGACTCCTCAATTATTCTAGCATCTTGATGATAAACTTTATAGGCTTTACTAGTTGTGGAATATCCTACAAATACACACTTATACGCCTTTGGATCAAATTTACCCAAATTATTTTTGTTATTAAGAACAAAACTTTTACATCCAAAGATATGCAAGTAGTTTAAGTTTGGAGAGTGACCTTTCCAAAGTTCATAAGGGATTTTCTTTAAAAATTTTCTTATGATGGTTCTATTCAAAATGTGGCAAGATGTGTTAACCGCCTCGACCCAAAGGAATTTTGGAACATTGCTCTCACAAAGCATAGCTCTTGTCATTTATTGAATGCTTCTATTTCTTCTTTTCACAACACCATTTTGTTGTGTTGTCCTTGGACAAGAGAAGTTGTGAGATATTCTAAATTTCTCACAAAAGGATTCAAATAATTTGTTTTCAAATTCAGTTCCATGGTCACTTCTTATAGAAGAGATCTTTAAATCCTTTTCATTTTGAATTTTCTTGTAAAAGATTTCAAAGGCCGAAAAGGCTTCATTTTGGTGTGCAAGAAATAAAACCCAACCAAACCTAGAGTAGTCATCCACAATTACTAAACCATAGTGTTTACCACCTAAGCTTTGAGTTTTTGTTGGACCAAACAAATCAATATGTAACAACTCAAGTGGTCTTTTAGTAGAGATGTCTTTCGTTGATTTAAATGAACCCTTTGTTTGTTTTTCCATTTGACAAGCATCACAAGTGATGTCTTTGTCAAACCTTATCAAAGGAAGACCTCTTACTAATCCTTTCTTAACAAGTTTGTTTATTTGAAACATACTTACATGACCCAATCTCTTGTGCCATAGCCACTTTTCAGATTCTTTAGAATGAAAACAAGCTACATTTTGATCCTTTGGTTCATCAAGGGTAAGTCCATACACATTATTACAACGCTTGTCAACAAACAACACTTCATTTATCTTTTCATTTACAACACAACATTCTAACCTTTTGAAAGTCACTAAATAACCTAAGTCACACAATTGATGTATACTCAAAAGATTATGCTTCAACCCATTTACCAAAAAGACATCATCAATGAAGGTAGAATGATTATTACCTACTTTTCCAACAACAACTATTTTACCTTTTTCATCATCTCCAAAGGTCACAAAGCCTCCATCACACTTGTTTAGTTTGATGAAGAAAGTTGACCTTCCAGTCATGTGCCTTGAGCATCCTCTATCCAAGTACCACATATCCCTTTTGTTCTTGGATGCTAGGCAAATTTGCAATAGAAAAACTTCAAGTAACCTTAGGTATCCAGATTAATTTGGATCCTTTGAAGTTAATCCATCTTGGTTGCCCAAGTGCATTGAAATCACAAACAACATTGTAAATTTGGTTTCCTACAATTTTTTTTTCAATGAAGCATTGTGCATATGAGTGACTAAATTTCTTACAGTTAAAGCAATGATTTTCTGATGCATATCGCTGAAATTGAGATGAGTTATTATGCGGGAAATGATTAAAGGACTGAATTTTTCTGGTTTTTTGAAGAGGTGCATTTCTTTTCACAAGCTGATTTTTGTTGTAGTTGTTCTTCTTTGTAAAAGCATTCCAACCAGATTTTTTGAAAGCTTTTGGACCTTTTGAATGTGAGATTGTGTTGTAAAAAGGTGATTTTTTGAAAGCAATCTCATTATTCGAAATGTATCCCAGACCTGACCTGTTTGATGTAGGTTCGGTTTTTGACGATGGCTCATTTTCACTAGTGTAAAATTCATCAAATTCCTCCTCATGTGTGGGAGCATATCCAAGACCAGGTTTGTTGGAATTGAAAGAAGCCACAAATTTTACAGAGGAGTCATCAAAAACTGCTCTTTCCTTGGTTACATAACTTAAACCAGATTTTTCAAACAAAGGTCTTTGACTTGCAAGTAGTTTGTCCAAGTTACGAGAACTTTGAGCAAATTTTGCTAAGTCACCATTAGGCCTTTTAATCATTTCATTTAGTCTTTTATTTTTAGCAGTAAGCTCTTGAGAAGGATCCACAATGTGCTTTCTTTTTAATTTTTCAAGTTCAGATTTTAGAAAT
Organism: Arachis ipaensis; assembly: GCF_000816755.2. Classification (NCBI taxonomy): domain Eukaryota; kingdom Viridiplantae; phylum Streptophyta; class Magnoliopsida; order Fabales; family Fabaceae; genus Arachis; species Arachis ipaensis. Next base: position 101,361,086 of record NC_029788.2, read on the forward strand.
CTGTTTTTTTCAATAATATCCAAAGCACATTCAGTTTCCTTCACCTTTTCTCTCAAAAAATCATTTTCAACTTTCAACATATCTTTTTCAGATTTGCATTTAGTGTACTTATCCAACAGTTTTGAGGAATTTAGTGTAAGATAATCAATTATATCATGTAAATAATCTATGGACAAGTCATAATAATTTACCTCATCAAGATGATCATTACCACCCATGAAGCAGATTTTATCTTCACCTTCAGAATCTTCTTCCTCATTCATGTCATTCTCAAGTTCCTCCCAAGATGCCATGAGCACTCTCTTCTTTTCTTTCTTCCCTTTGTCCTCCTTCTTGAGCTTTAGACAGTTGAACTTAAAATGTCCAGCCTCCTTGCAATGATGACACATCACCTTGCTCAAGTCCTTCTTGTAATCCTTTGATCTTGTACCCTTGTATTTATCTTTGTTCTTCATTATCCTTCTAAGTCTCCTAACAAAAAACATAAGTTCATCATCTGAAATATCCTCACTAGATTCACTCTCTTTTGATTCTATTTTTGACTTGTGGGATATTTCCTTTTTTTTTTGAGTCTGAGTTTGTGTGTGTAGCTTCATAGGCAAGGATTTTTTCTTTTAGCTCATCATATGTTATAGGGCTTAGGTTATTGTTCTTGGCTAGGATAGTGGCAGCAGTTTCCCATTCCTTTGTGAGGCTTCTAAGGAGTTTTCTCACTAGCTTTGTTCTAAGTAGGTTGTTTCCATAGCATCAAGGTTGTTGATTATAATTGAGAATCTCACAAACACTTCATCAATGCTTTCTCCATCCTTCATATTGAACATCTCGTACTCTTTTCGTAGCATATCAATCCTCGTTTCTTTGACTTGTTTAGCGCCTTCGTGTGTAACCTGGAGTTTGTCCCAGATTTTTTTGGTTGTCTTACATCTCGACACCTTTCGGTACTCTTCAAAGGTGATAGCACAGTGAAGAAGGTTGATGGCTTTAGCATTCAGCTCCATCTTCTTCTTGTCATCATCATTCCATTCAGCTTCTTCTTTTGGAGTCACCACTCCATCAACACTTTTTTTTTTGGAATCTTGGGACCGCTCACAACAATCTTCCATATGTTGTAGTCAATGGATTGGATAAAGATCCTCATCCTCTCTTTCCAATAGGCATAGTTCTTTCCACTGAAGAAGGGACGCCTATTGCTTGACTGGCCTTCAGTTAGAGTGTAGGCAACCATAGTTGTGCCCAAGTTATTCGCCATTGGACATTTGCTCCAAGTGGTGAAGCTTGATTCTTGAGACCAAGGTTCCTTATACCAATTGAAGCTTGTAGAAGGCTTAGAGAAGGGAGGAGTTGAATCTATGACCTTCTTTACTTTAATGAGATTACCCTTTTAAAGTAAACTTTTAGTCTGACTCTGTTTGAACTTAGTAGCAGAAAATTTATGAGACAATTTATTTTTGTCTCATGAATATCAGAAAACAGAACAGAGCAGGGAAGAGAGAAGCTGACACCATCATGTATCCTGGTTCAGTTTTCTTGTGTAATGCAACTGATAAACCACTATTTTAGAGTTTATCCTGTGCTTAATCTAGTGGATTTTATCCATTATTCTCACACTTATTCATAAAATTCGCATGTTTTACGCTTTCCTTCCTGATTTTGTGCTATGATTGAAAACATGCTTCTTTGGCCTTATATTTGCTAATATTAAACCTCTCTTATTACCATTCGATGCCGTGATGTGTGCATTAAGTGATTTCAGGGATTATAGGGCAGGAATGGCTTAGTGTATGGAAAGGAAGCATGCAAAAGTGGAAGGAACACAAGAAATTGAAGGAACTGCTAAAGCTGTTTAGCCTGACCTCCTGGTACTAAATTGATCATAACTTGAGCTACAGAGATTCAAATGACACGGTTTCAGTTGCGTTGGAAAGCTAACATCCAAGGTTTCGCAACAATATATAATTTTCTATAGCGGCCCCGAAGATAGGCGACGCACACTCGTGGATCACGCGGACGCATGACCTGGCAAAAACTCAATCCGCGCTAATGCGTGGACGACGCTCCCGCGTGACTTTGCAACGACCTATACGTAGGGCAATTTTTGGGCTGTTTTTGACCCAGTTTTCAGCCCAGAAAACATAGATTAGAGGCTATAAAGTGGGAAAATCAATAGAAAAACAAAAAGATACAACATTCATAATTCACAATTTTAGGTTTTAGATGTAGTTTTAGAGAGAGAGGGAGGCTCTCTCCTCTCTCTTAAGATTTAGGATTAGGATTCCTTCGTTTTCTTCATTCCAGGTTCAATGTTCCCAACTTTAATTTATGTTTCTCTTCTACTTTTAGATACTCTAATTCTTTTACTTGGTAATTATTTATGTTGCCAAATTGGCTTACGAATCTTTTCATGTTAGATTTGAATATTCTATTTAAATATAATTTGAGGTATTTTAGATTTATGATTGTTTTACTCTATTTATAATGATTTCAATTTAATTTAAGATTTATTCCCTTTTTGCTTTGGTTAAGTAATTGGTAACACTTGAGTTATCAAACTCAGCAGTTGACTGAAAATTGGGAATTGCTGATTGATTTGGATCGCTCTAAAGCTAGTCTTTCCACAGGAGTTGACTAGGACTTGAGGATCAAATTGATTGGTCCACTTGACTTTCCTTTATTTAGTAAGGGTTAACTAAGTGGGAGCAATAACAATTCTCATCACACCTGATAAGGATAACTAGGATGGGATTTCCAATTCTCATACCTAGCCAAGAGTCTTTATAATTATTAATTTATTTTTCTTGCCATTTAAGTTACTTGCTCCTTATTCCAAAAGCCCTCAAATAAAAATACGCTTTTTCTCATAACCAATAATAAATCATACTTCCCTACAATTCCTTGAGAGATGACCCGAGGTTTAAATACTTTGGTCATAAATTTTATTGGGTTTTGTTACTTGTGACAACCAAATTTTTGTACGAAAGGATTCTCTGTTGGTTTAGAAACTATACCTACAACGTGATTATTCTTATAAAATTCTTTACTAGCAAGAATCCAATCGTCAAAATGGCACCGTTGCCGGGGAATTGCAAACGTGTGTCTTATTATTAGTTATTGTAAATATTTTATTTTGCTTGTTTATTTGTTTTTATTTATTTTTGTTTTTAATTTTTATTAGTTACTGTTCCGAGGGTTACCTGAAACTGGAGGTCGATCTCGGACGAGATCTTCTGTACTGGTCGGAGATAGCGTGTCCGGCCGACTGATGGCGGCCGGAGCTGTTGTATCCGACTTATTGGACTTACAGCACTGCTGATCCTTGGCCACCGGAAGGTGGGGGTACCTGCAAGAGACTCCGATGCTTAAGTTAGCATGGGTATTAAATAGGTTTTATGTAGAATCAGAGTATGAGTTATACCTGGGTGCTCCAGTGTATTTATAGTAGTATGGGCTGACCTTTCCGATAAGATAAGTTAGTTATCTTATCTTATCTTATTTTAAGTGAAGTCAGCTTATCTTCAAGGGAACCGCCATTATCTCTGTAGGCTTGGGTTGCCTTTGGATTTGGGTCGTGTTCCTCTATTTGGGCCCTTTATTGGGCTTTCTTGTCAATTTGGCCGACCTCTTTGAGAAGAGGTTGGGTAGCCTGACCTGAAGAGTTCGGTCGCTTTGTCGCCAATTATCCCAGGTCGGATATCTTGGCCCAGGGTATGAACAGTGCCCCTGCTTGAACTCGGTCTTTTGTCGAGGTCGAGTCTTTGACTTTGGTCGTTTGAAGCCGAACTCAAGCATTTTGTCGCTTTCTTTGTAGAGGCTTTTGAATGTAGAATGTTTTTCCTCTAAATGCGCGCGCTTTTATATCGGCGCTTTGGGAATGTGCGAGGGTTTAATGTTTTCATTTAATTTTAACATTAATTGCCCCGTTTCCCTTTGGCTCTTTATTTTGATTTTGAAAACCCAGAAACGGTTTCTCTCCTTCGCCCTTTTCGTAACTTCTTTTCTCCACTCTCTTCGCTCTCTGTTTTTCGTTTGCACTTTCTGCTTTCTTGTGTTGTGGCGTTTGTTTGGCGATTTTCTGGGCAGCTTTTATTTCTGCGCCTCTATTTTTCTTCCTCGAAGCTTCTTACGTCTCCAGGTTAGTCCCATTTCGTGCTTTTGTTTTTGTGATGAGGTTTTGATTTTGATTTTCCTTTAGAGAAAGTTTGGATCTTTCTGTTTCCATCGTGCCTTATTGTTGTTGAAATGTGTGTTCTAGGGGTTTCTCCACCTTCTGCATGATCCTTTTTGTTTTTGCTTGACGCTTTTAAGGCTTTGCATGTTCCTTGTTGTTTCTATTCTGGTACCGCTGTCCGCATCTGTTCCTTGCTTTATTTGACGGTTGCTTTTGTCTAATTCTGAAAAAGGTTGTATCTTTAATGGTTTCTGTTTGTGCTTGATGTTTGGGGATGGTTTTTGCTGGCTTAGACTGAAAGGCAATGTTTTTTGAAGACTTTTGTGTTTTAATCTGATGGAAAATGCTTGCTGTTTGAAGCCTTCTTTTCTTGTTTTGAGAGGTGCTGGGGTGCGAGAAGCATATTTTTACTAGAAACCTTGCTTTATTGTTGCCTCCAAAGGATGTCCCAGGATTTTGGTTTGAGTCTTGGGGTTTTCCTTTTCTGTGTGTTCGCCTGTATCGTATTGAGTTGTTTTCTCCCTTGTCCGAGATGTTTTTAGTAATCCCATCTTCTTTTCTTACTTGTAGGATTAGTTGGCCTCATGTCTTCTCGCAATAACATTATAGAGATGTCTTCCAGAGTTCCCGAGGGGATGTCCGATTGGCTGGACTCCCTTGTCTTGTTGTGTGTTTCTGTTGTGGATGCTGAATTTTGCACAGAGCTGAGGAAGCGCCATAGGATTTGTGGTAACAGTGCCCGGGAGGGGATTATGATCTTGTTGCCCTTGATTCTGATGAGAGAGTTTGTTTTCCGACTTCCATCGAGGGGGAGCGTCCCTTCTTCTATGCTTACGAATACTTCTTCAGCCAATTAAACGTTACTTTTCCTTTTACTGCTTTTGAAACTGACCTGTTGTGGTCATGTAATATTTCTCCGTCCCAGCTTCACCCGAATTCCTGGGGTTTTATCAAAATATTTCAACTGCTTTGCCAAGAGTTAGACATAACACCTTCTGAAACTCTTTTCCTTTATCTTTTCGTCTCGGCCAAGCCCGGAAGTTCCTCCAAAAAGAAAGCTTCCTGGGTCTCTTTCAGATCGGCCCAGGGGCATAAAGTTTTTGCCATGTATGATGAGTCATTTAAAGATTTTAAGAACTATTTCTTCTGAGTTCGTGCTGTTGAGGGGGTCCGCCCCTTTTTTCTTGATGAAAATGATGAGCCCGCTTTTCCTCTAGAGTGGCAAAAGAATGTGAGAGTGCCACGTTATACATGGGAGATGCTTAATGAGGTTGAGAGGGCCTTTGTAGTTGTTCTTGAAGATTTGTGGGGAAAACCTCCCCATCTGGATACGAAGAGATTCTTAAGTGATCTATCTTTGGTTCGAACTGCTTTGGGTACTGTCTGACTTGTTTTTATACTTGCTTCTAAGCTTTTCTTCTCCTATGTTGTAACTTGTCTTTTGTGGTTGATTCTGTATTTTCAGAGATGTCGAAAAATAATGATTCTATGAAGGCCTACAAGAAGGAGAAGAAAGCAACTACTGCTCTAAACATCTCGGCCAAGGTGGCCGGAGAGGGATTTTCTCAAGTTCCAGTGATGCCTCCTGTGCCGAGTTCTCCCGGACCGAGGAAAGCAATTCCTATTCCTCGGGTTCGTCTGGTCGATCCTCCACAATCTTCTGCTGCAGCTTCTGGTGCCCCTCCTAGTAAGAAGCAAAAAACAATTGAGCCTTTCAACCTTGATGCTCCTAACTTTGATGCGGTCGAGTTTGTAGATCAACAAGTCGGTCCTTATGGTGTCCTCCCTATGGACGACGTGTCGCTTCTTCATCATTTTGATTATATAACTCGGAGTAGTATCAAGATGGCACACATGGGAGCGGCCCTATATCAAACTGCTCAAAGTCTTCCTCTCCATGCCACTAAAGCTTTTATGGAGGAGGCCAAATAGGAGTTTGATCGGATGAAAGGCTTGAAGGAGGAGCTTGAAGTGAAGGTGGCCAAGTTGGAAAAAGATTTGGAGAATGAGAAGGCGAGTTCCATCTCTCTGGCGGCTTCTGTGAGGCTGGCCGAGGACACGGCTATGAGACATAAGGATAGTTATGTTACATCTTACCGGGAGGTGTTGCGCCTGAGGGAGGAGTTGGAGAATGCCCGAGCTAATTACTCCGAACTCCAAGGTCATCTTGTGGGTAGTGTAACTGCTGCCTATGAGAACCTGAAGGAACAAGTTCGGGTTATGCTCCCGAGGCCGACCTGACCCTCTTTAGCCTAGATAACGTTGTCAGGGATGGCAGGATTGTCCCTGATGACGAGGATGATGATGATGTTGAACCTCTCCCTGTGTCCTCCGCCAAGGTGTCAACTCCTGCTGTTCCTGCCGAGGTCGGCCCTCCCGCTTCTGATCCTGACTGTCAGATCTTAAACCGGGATGACTGTACTGTAGATGCTGTTCCTCTCCAGACTCGCCCTCTGTCTCCTCGAACTGATGCTGCTAGAAAGTCTTCTGACCCTTAGCCCATTTATTCTAGATATTTACGTAGTTGGCCTGGCTTGTGGGCTTTTTAAACTCTTTATGTTTTGTTAACTGCTGGTACTTTCTCATTGCTTGCCTAGCAACTTTTTGTTTTTGACAAACAAAAGTATCTTTCCAGCCTTTTGAGGTAGATTCTGGTGGCCTCTGAAGCTTTATAACTTTGTAGATTATATCATGCTTTTGCATTTAACTTGGTATCTTTTTGTTTTCTGAGGATGTTGGAACCCTGCCGCTCGTCCTCTTCGGATTTGCTTTATTGTTTGTAACTTGGATCTTTTGAGGTTATGGCTATGTGGGTCCGACTTGTTTTTCGGTTTTCTCGCTCTTGCTTGTATTTATGACAATTTATAACCGATTTCTTCAAGTTGGTCCTCCAAGTTGTTTTGGTAGTCCTTTGTCCCGTCTTTCTCAGGGGTTACCTTGCTTTGTAGTAGGGCGACTTCTTTACGTCGTCCTTTTCTAAGTTATTTTTGTAATCCTCTTTCTTGGATCTTTGTAAGATCTCTTTCAGGGATTGCTTTTATAACTTTTTAGTAGTAGGAGTCCGACTTCGTTATGTCGGTCTCCTTTAAGTTATTTTTGTAGTCCTCTTTCTTGGATCTTTGTCAGATCTCTTTCAGGGATTACTTTTATAACTTCTTAGTAGTAGGAGTCCGACTTCGTTATGTCGGTCTCCTTTAAGTTATTTTTGTAGTCCTCTTTTTTGGACCTTTGTCAGGTCTCTTTCAGGGATTACTTTATAACTTCTTGGTAGTAGGAGTCCGACTTCGTTATGTCGGTCTTTTTTAAGTTATTTTTGTAGTCCTCTTTTTTGGACCTTTGTCAGGTCTCTTTCAGGAATTACTTTATAACTTTTTCATTTTGGGCTGACTTTGTTGTGTCGGGCCCTTCTAAGTTAAAGTAATCCTCTTTAATAGGGTTGGCCAGACCTCTTTCCAGGGTTTACTTATAACTTGGGTTGACTTGGTCCAACTTCTTAACGTCGGCCAGTCTTTAAGTTATTATTTTAGCAATCCGTAAGACCTCGTTAGGTTCTTTTTTAGATCACTTTCGATAACTTCTTACATTATTCTGTCTTCATCTTTGCCGATTTGTAGAAAGTGGTTGTCATCTCTAGATCGTCTTTTGGGTGAATCGCGTTTTCACCTTTATCGAACGGTTATCTTTATCGTGATCGTGCAGTGAAATTGTTTTTCACTTTCTGCCGATCTGTTGCTTTATAGTCGGACGATGAATGCTTCAGATTAATGCGTCTTGAAATCTTGTAGAATATCTTAATATATATTTTATTCAAAGGAAAGTGCAAATATATACATGTGGGAATTTTTCATCCCTTTATGTCGAATAGTGTTTGAGTCTCAACTTGGTGCCTCATTAAAAAACCTTTTCAGGAAAAAGAGTGCATCCAATAGTGAGATCTTTTTCTTTTCTAGCTGTAGTACCTTCTTAGGTTGCAGGCGTGCCATGATCTGGGGAGCTCTCGTCTATCGAGTTTGGACAGTCTGTAGTAGCCCTTCCCAAGTACTTTTACAACTCGGTAGGGTCCTTTCCAGTTTGCTGCCAACTTTCCTTCTCCCGGTCGAGTTGTTCCAATATCATTTCGGATTAGGATGAGATCGTTCTCCGTTAATCTTCTTGGCACTACCTTTTGATTATATCTGGAAGCCATTCGACGTTTTAGTGCTTCTTCTCTGATCCGAGCTCTTTCTTGGATTTCAGGTAGTAAGTCGAGTTCTTCCTTCTGAAGTTGAGAGTTGGCCTCTTCATTGTAGTGGACTACTCTGGGTGACCCTTCCTCGATCTCTACTGGGATCATTGCCTCCACTCCGTATGCTAGTTGAAAAGGTGATTCATTTGTCGTGGAGTGTGGCGTTGTTCGATATGCCCATAGGACTTGCGGAAGTTTTTCGGCCCAAGCTCCCTTTGCATCTTGTAGTCTCCGTTTTAACCCAGCCAATATGACTTTGTTGGCAGCTTCGGCCTGTCCATTGGCTTGAGGGTGTTTGACGGAGGTGAACTGGTGCTTTATATTCAAGTCGGCTACTAGTCTCCTGAAGCCTGCATCTGTGAATTGAGTGCCATTGTCTGTGGTGATGGAGTATGGAACCCCGAACCTCGTGACAATGTTCCTATATAGGAATTTCCGGCTTTTTTGAGCGGTGGCGTTGGCTAGAGGCTCTGCCTCAATCCATTTTGTAAAATAGTCTACTCCGACTATGAGGAATTTTACTTGTCCTGATCCTTGGGGAAGGGTCCGAGAAGATCAAGTCCCCATTTTGCAAATGGCCAAGGCGAGGTTATACTAATGAGCTCTTCTGGCGGGGTGATGTGGAAGTTGGCATGTTTCTGACATGGTGGACATGTCTTTACAAATTCTATAGCTTCTTTCTGTAGGGTTTGCCAATAAAATCCCGTTCGAAGTACTTTTTTGGCGAGAGCTCGTGCTCCGAGTTGGTTGCCGCACACGCCGCCATGTACTTCTTCTAGCACTTCCTTTGTGTTGTTGGTCGGCACACATTTTAGTAGCTGTATTGAGATCCCTCTTTTGTACAAGATGTTGTTTATAATAGTGTAGTACTGTGCCTTCCTTTTTAATCTTTTCGCCTCTTTTTCCTCCGTGGGGAGCGTCTCTGCTTTGAGGTAGTTAATTATGGGGGTCATCCATCCTTGGTCCTGACTTGTTATGGCTAGGATTTTCTCTTCCGAAATTGATGGGTTCTATAGCATTTCCTGGATGAGGCTTTTATTGTTACCCCATGGTTTGGTGCTGGCTAGTTTTGAAAGTGCGTCAGCTCGGGCGTTTTGTTCGCGGGTATGTGGCATATCTTATATTCCCCGAGTTGTCCGAGCTGTTCCTTGGTTTTATCCAAATATTTTCTCATGGTGGGATCTTTGGCTTGATAGCTCCCTGTTATCTGCGAGGTGACTACTTGTGAATTGCTGTAAATGTTGAGTTTTTGAGCTCCAACCTCTGTAGCCAGCTTCAAACCGGCTAATAATGCTTCATATTCCGCCTGGTTGTTTGAGGCCGGGAACCTAAACTTGAGGGAGAGCTCAACTTGGGTTCCTTGGTTGCTTTCTATTATCACGCCTGCGCCGCTTCCAGTCTTATTTGAAGAACCGTCCATGTAAAAATTCTATTCTGTGGGGTTTCCGAGGCATCTGTGAATTCTGCGATAAAGTCGGTCAGATACTGTGACTTAATGGCCGTCCGAGCTTCATATTGGAGGTCAAATTCTGATAACTCGACTGTCCATTGTAAAATTCTGCCTGCTAAATCTGTTTTTTGCAATATTCCTTTTATGGGCTGGTCGGTTTGAACCTTAATGGTGTGAGCCTGGAAGTACGGGCGAAGTCGTCGAGATGTTAGAATGAGAGCATAGGCAAACTTTTCTATCTTCTGGTAGTTCAGCTCGGATCCCTGTAGCGCTTTGCTAATGAAGTAGACGGGTTGTTGCCCACTTTCCTCTTCTCTGACTAGTGCTGAGGCTATTGCCCGGCTTCCTACTACGAGATATAATATGAGCGGTTCTCCTTCTCGTGGTCGAGATAAGATAAGCGGCCGTCCTAAGAACTCCTTGAAGTCTTGGAAGGCTTGTTCACATTCTGTCGTCCATTCGAACTGCTTTCCCTTCCTTAAAGTAGCATAGAAGGGGATAGATCTTATCGCTGCCCCTGCTAAGAATCCGGATAGGGCGGCCAATCTCCCGTTGAGTTGCTGCACTTCTTTGACACAGGTGGGGCTCTTCATGTTGAGTATGGCTTGGCATTTATCCGGGTTTGCTTCAATTCCTCTTTGTGTGAGCATGAAACCTAGGAATTTGCCTGCTTCTACCGCAAAGGTGCATTTTGCAGGATTGAGTCGCATGTCGTGCTTCCTTATAGTGTCGAACACTTGAGTCAGGTCGGACAGTAATGTGTGTTCGCTTTGTGTCTTTATCAACATGTCGTCCACATAGACTTCCATGATTTTTCTGATGTGGTCCGAGAAGACTTTGTTCATCAGCCTTTGATAAGTAGCACCCGCGTTCTTGAGACCAAAGGGCATCACGATGTAGCAGTAATTTGCTTTCGGCATTAAAAACGAGGTCTTTTCTTGATCTGGTGGATACATGGGGATTTGGTTGTATCCCGAGTATGCGTCCATAAACGAGAGGTATTTATATCCGGAGGAGGCATCTACCAGCGCGTCGATACTTGGGAGTGGGTAAGGATCTTTTGGGAAGGCTTTGTTGAGATCGGTGTAGTCAGTACACATTCGCCACTTCCCATTTGATTTTTTCACCAAGACGACGTTGGCTAACCATAGTGGATACTTGACTTCTCTTATGAATCCTGCCTCCAGTAGTGCCTGTACCTGCTCTTCCACAGCTTAGGATTGCTCCGTTCCAAGTTTTCTTCGTCTCTGCTGCACCGGCCGAGATCCTGGATAGACCGCTAACTTGTGGCACATTAGCTTAAGGTCTATGCCTGGCATGTCTGCAGCTTTCCATGCGAATAGATCAACGTTATCGCGTAAGAATTGTATCAGTAATTCTTTTGAGTCTCCTCTTAGGATTGTTCCGATATTTGTTGTTTTGTCCGAGGTGTCTCCGATCTGAATCTTCTCTATCTCGCCTTCTGGCTGCGGACGGAGTTCCTCTCGTCGCTGCACTCCGCCAAGCTCAATTGTATGAAACTCTTCTCCTCTGCCTCTGAGGTTTAGACTTTCGTTATAACAGCGCGTGCCATCTTTTGATCTACTTTTATTGTAGCTATCCCTTCTGTAGTTGGGAATTTCATGCATAGATGTGGGGTCGAGACTATTGCGCCGAGTTGATTGAGTGTTGTCCGACCTATTAGAGCATTGTAGGCTGAACTTACGTCGACCACAATGTAGTCTATTTTGAGGGTCCTGGATTAGTTCCTTTTCCCGAAGGTTGTATGTAGTGATATGTATCCTAATGGTTGTACCGGGGTATCTCCCAGTCCGAACAGACTATTTGGGTATGCCTTAAGCTCCTTGTCTTCTAAACCGAGTTTGTCGAAAGCTGTTTTGAATAAAATGTCGGCGGAGCTTCCTTGATCTATTAGTGTACGATGGAGATTGGCGTTTTTCAGTATGATGGTAATGACCATGGGGTCGTCGTGTCCCGAGATGATTCCAGATGCGTCCTCTTTAGTGAACATGATTGCAGGGATGTCGGGTGCTTCCTCCTTTCCTTCGACATGATATACTTCTTTGAGATATCTTTTACGAGATGATTTGGAGATTCCTCCCCCTGCAAATCCACCATGTATCATGTGAACGTGTCTTTCTGGTGTACAAGGTGATCGCGCGGTTCGTCCGGTATCTTCGTCCCTTCGTCTCTTTCTTTGATCATCATCTCGGGTTGCTAGAAACCGATCTAGTTTTCCTTCCCTCACCAACTTTTCTATGATGTTTTTTAAATCGGAGCACTCATTGGTGGAGTGACCTCGTACTCGATTGTATTCACAATACTCATTCCGATTTCCTCCCCCTCTTTTGCCTTTGAGTGGCCGAGCTGGGGGTATTTTCTCCGTGTGACAGACTTCTTTGTATACGTCAACTAGGGATACCTTGAGAGGAGTGTAGTTGTGGTATTTTTTGATTTTCTCCCCTTGCCGATCTTCTTTCCTTTTGGATTCCTTGTCTTTATCTCGGTAGAGGACCCCAGATTTGGAGGTTTCTCCCAACCAAGCGTTTTCTTCCATGTTGATGTATTTTTCTGCTCGCTCCTGTACTTCGTCTAAGGAGGTAGGGTACTTCTTTGATATAGATTGGCTAAAAGGTCCCTCTCGTAGGCCGTTGATGAGTCCCATGATGGTGGCCTCTGTTGGTAAGCTTTGAATGTCCATGCATGTTTTGTTGAATCTCTCCATGTAGTTGCGGAGGCTCTCCCGTTCTCCTTGCTTGATCCCTAGTGGACTGGGGGCGTGCTTGGCCTTATCTTTCTGGATGGAGAATCTGGCCAGGAACTTTTTGGCCAGGTCATCAAAGTTTGAGATGGACTTTGGAGGTAAGTTGTCGAACCATCTGTTTGCTGTCTTCGTGAGAGTTATTGGAAAAGCTTTGCAGCGAACGGCATCTGAGGCATCAGTAAGGTACATTCTGCTTCTGAAATTGCTGAGATGATGGTTGGGATCTGTGGTGCCGTCATACAAAATCATATCCGGGAGCTTGAAGTCTTTTGGAATTTTGGTCTTCATGATTTCCCTGGTGAATGGATCTTGTTCTTTGCGTGAATTTTCCTCAGGAGTGGTCCGAGGAGCTTTTGATTTGAGATCGGCTTCTAATTGGTGTAGTTTTTCTTCCAATTCTCGATGTCGGCGTACCTTTCTTTGCAGATCCTTTCCGATCTCCCGTTGTTGTTGGGTTTCTTTCTCAAGTTGCTTTAAGCAATCTTGAAGTGCTTCTATTGCTCCCGGATTTGGTGAGTTTTTGTCTCCGTTGGATTCCGGAGCATTCTTCAATGTAGTGTCCACGTTCTTGTGCGGTGTTCTGTTTTCTAGATCTGAGTTGTGGTCGTTGTCATGGCTGTCCGCATGGTGTTGGGATGACTTCCAGGTTCCCCGGCAACGGTGCCAATGTTCCGAGGGTTACCTGAAACTGGAGGTCGATCTCGGACGAGATCTTCTGTACTGGTCGGAGATAGCATGTCCGGCCGACTGATTGCGGCCAGAGCTGTTGTATCCGACTTGTTGGACTTACAGCACTGCTGATCCTTGGCCACCGGAAGGTGGGGGGTACCTGCAAGAGACTCCGATGCTTAAGTTAGCATGGGTATTAAACAAGTTTTATGTAGAATCAGAGTATGAGTTATACCTGGGTGCTCCAGTGTATTTATAGTAGTGTGGGCTGACCTTTCCGATGAGATAAGTTAGTTATCTTATCTTATCTTATCTTATTTTAAGTGAAGTCATCTTATCTTCAAGGGAACCGCCTTTATCTTTGTAGGCTTGGGTTGCCTTTGGATTTGGGTCGTGTTCCTCTATTTGGTCCCTTTATTGGGCTTTCCTGTCGATTTGGCCGACCTCTTTGAGAAGAGGTCGGGTAGCCTGACTTGAAAAGGTCGGTCGCTTTGTCCCCAATCATCCCAGGTCGGATATCTCGACCCAGGGTATGAACAGTTACTATGAGTTCTCACCCCCGTCGCTTTGAGTTTGGTTCTAATGTTGTTGAAAGGAATGGAAGCTATAACAGGAACATGCATCAAGATCAAAACAATCAAAGATGGAAGGAGCCACGAGGATCTGATCAACCCTTTCGACAACAACACCTTCCAAGATACCATGGACAACGACCATTCTACAATGCATGCCAAGACAATAGTTATGATGGACCTCTTCGTGGCAACCAACACCCACTAGTTTACTATGGTCAAGAGCCATTCCGAGGTGTGTACCAAGAAGATAGATATGGTAGACCCCCTTGTAGTTACCAACAAGCCCCATCATATGCCAACGAATCACCTCCTCAATATAGCTTTAAACCACCATACTCACAAGCCACCTACAACCATTCACCTCCATATGACCCTACCCGTATCCACCCCAACCTCCACTAGATGACAACATCCTTGGTGTTATTCACCAAGGGCAAACAGAGCTTCATACCACACTTGCCTCTATCACTAGTCTCACCTCTACTCTTCAAGCTCTTATATCCCGCATGGACCAATCCTCTACCTCGAATACTCTGCCCTCAAGCTCTGGTGCACCACCACCCTCTATGGAAGACATCAAGGAGGAGTTTGATTTTGTACTAGAACAATTAGAGGAAGCCATAATTATTGAAGAGGAAGAAGCGGTTGAAGACTTAGGAAATGCTGAACCTCCATGGGAAAGTCAAGTCCTAGAGCCTCCTTCCAAGACATTTGAAATTGATGTTGAGGAGGGTGTACAACCTCCAAGGCATATCATGGTTGAAAACTTTGAAGGGGATGATCAAGAGATGGATTCAATCATTGAGGAATTCTTATCTACAATTGAACCCTCTCCCATTAGACTATACATGGAGATCAAAGAAGAAGAAGCATAACCTCCCATGCCCTTGGTAAGTAATGAAGAAGAGATTGAATTGGAAGAAAGCTACCAAGAGAAAGAGGTTGAAATTGAAGAAGTTTGCAAAGAGGTAGAAATTATCAAAGAGCACAATGGAGTGGAGCTTGAAATCACCTTGCCAAAGTTGTTGGAGACCTCTCCGCCTAAGTCACCATCATCCTTCACAACGTTCAAGTGGGTAAAATTCATATCCCTTAGCTTTCTCATCCCACTTGAATATGGTTTACTTGAGACAGATGGTCAACTTAGAGCTCTTTGTGACATTAAAAGTAAGAGGAAAATGGTTAGTGGTAGGAGTTGCCCTGCAAGGTTCAATACGGTTGCACACTCCAAGTTGAAGTGCAAGTATTGGTGTAGAGCTCGATTGAATGGGTCTAGGAAGCTGTTTGGATGCCGTAGTGAGAATTCGGATTGCTTACTACCCGAATGGAATCATCATGTTCCACTTGAAGACGGGTGCAGAAACAAGATTTGGGATCCAGGCATACATGAAGATCAAATTTGGGAGCTCAAAGCTTGTGAAGAACTCCATCAAAGGTTGAAGAATTTACTTGGTTTTGATAGAGCTTATTGGAAGTCCAAGCATTGGTGGAAGTTTCAAGACGAGTTCAAGCACAAGCCACCATGACAAAGAGCTCACCAAATGTCCAACTTAAGGACTATAACTAAAAGTGCTAGTGGGAGACAACCCACCATGGTATAATCGTTCCTTTTTTATTCTTAATCTTATTTTATTTTATTTTTACTAGTGTTCATTCATAATTTCTACATATTCACCTGCATTCTGCATTTGCATCTGCATAGTGCATATAAAAAAAAATTTGCACGCGACGCGCAAGCGTCGCTGACGCGTCCGCGTCATAGGTGCTTTCAAAACAGGAAGAAAAGAAGCAGAGAGTCACGCGGAAGCGTGGCTGGAGGCGTGCCTTAGGCACAATCATGCCCACGCGAACACATCGCTGACGCGTCTGCGTCATTTTGAAAAAGAGCCTCCCACGCGTGCGCGTCACCCACGCGACCGCGTGGCCCTGCAAAATCGACGTAAAGAGATATATGGCAGTAAGTTATGATGGAGCTGGGCTGGAATAGTACTGGAAGCACAAGCTCTATCACGCGAACTCGTCCCCCACGCGTCCGCGTCGTTTTCAAAATATGGCCATTCATGCGATCGCGTCAACCACGCGAACGCGTCACCTAGATTTTTTGCAAAATGCATTTAAAACAGAAAGCTGTGCGTACGCGAGGCTGCACTCGCGCCAATAGCACAAATCAGGCCACACGATCGCGTGACCCACGCGTCTGCGTCACCTGAAAAATATCACACACCACGCGATCCCGTGACCCACGCGTCCGCGTCACATGCGACGCACAACTTATCCAGATCAGCTAAATATCATATCTTTTCTTTTCCAAATCAAAATCTTTTCTTTCCCTTCTTATTTCTTTCTTCTCTCTTCTTCCTTCTTTATTCTTTCTCACTTTTTACTTCCTCCTCCCTTATTTTTCACATCCATTATCAAGGTTCTTTTCTTTCTTTCCTTACTTTTTACTTTTTCTTTATTCTTTTTATTTATGTTTTCTTTTTCTTTTTCTTACTTTCATTATCTATATTTTCCTTTTCCTTTTTTTCTTTTTATTCCTTTAATTGGTGTTAGAAATTTAATTCCATGATTATTTACTTCTATATTTGCTTGTGAGTTATTGTGGAGTTGTTTGACAATTATCAATTCTTTTAGGGATGCTTGCATGTTCAAAATTCAATACTTACAATAACATATTTACCATGCATGCTAAGTGTTTGTGAAAAAACCGTATGGCATTGTGCATTATTTTAAATTATTCTATTCCACTACTCTAATGCTTGTTTTTCACAAAACCCCTTTTACATTTTATTGATTAAATATAATTGTCAATATAAACAGATTGTTAGTTTAAGAGACTTGATAATCAAATTGGGCATTTAATGCTTGAGCTATGCTACTCATGCCTTTGCCGGCATGCCAATAAACACCTTGCATCTAATTGCCATCACATGCACTTGCTATATTTCCATTGATGAACTTTTCACATGTAGTCATGACCATATGTTAACGACATCCTTCTTTACCGTGCATTGATTATCACCTATACCATCCTCTTTCTTGCTCAAACCCTTAGCTTTACATATTACTTTCTTTTTCCTTTTTCAGAATGGCCACCAAGAAGGGTAAAGAGAAAGCTACTCCCAAACAACCAGCAAGGAAAGGAACAAAAAGAGCATCAGTGTAGCAGCCCGTCCACTTGTACATCTCTGCATGCACCGAGGACGGTGCAATCTTTAAGTGTGGAGAGGTCGATACCAACTTCCGTGGGTTAGTTACCTTCTTCTCAACACCAATGTTTTATTTTCTTTGTTTGTTCATTGTTGCATTTGCATGTTTGATTTTGTGCATATTTTACAACTTGGTTAAAGTAATAATTTCTTTTTCAAGAAACTTTTTATAGCATTTCACTAATTTGAATTAAACTTTTCGATAAACTTGTTTGAAGGAATATTATACTGGAACATGGTTTAGAGCTCGAACACACAAAACCTGTGAGATTTTGAGCCTACTTGATTGGTTGCATCTTATTAACCAATATTCTGTTTTAGTGTGTATTTTTTCTCTCTAAAATTGTGATCTTTGTCTTGCTTGATTCTATATTTCCATTGTTTAATGTATGCATGCACTTATATGATTGAGACCTTTGTTTCACTAAGCTTACATACCCATATGGCCTTACCCTTTCATTATCCTTTGCAAACCAATGTTGAGCCTATTATACCCCTTTGTTCTTTACTTTAGCACATCATTAACTCTAAGCAGAAAATAATAATGTCCTTAATTTGAATCCTTGGTTAGCTTAGACTAGTGAAAGTGCTCATGAATTAAGTGTGGGGAAGTTATATTTGGAAACGTTTGGTTCTGCAAATTAAGTATGTTAAACTTCTTTATGAAAATGTGAAAGAAATGTTTAGAACATGTTCATGCATTCTTCAATAATTTAATCATATGCATTGAGAAAAAAAAGGCATATATAAAAAAAATAAAAAAAGAGAGAAAAAGAAAAAAATAAAGGAGAAAAAGAAAAGAAAAAGAGCAAATAATAAAAAGGGGACAAAATACCCCAAAGTAAAAGGTGAAAGCAATGCATATGTACTGTACATGAAATTAGGATGCATGAATATGTGGAAAACATGGTTAATGGATAGTTTGATGTGGTATTATGATTACATGGATTGGCTAAAGTTAGGTGGAAAGTTTAAGTTAATTAAGGATTCAGATTTTAGTCCACTTGGCCAAATACAATCCTACCTTGACCCTAACCCCATTACAACCCTTAAAAGACCTCTTGATATGTGTATTTATGCATTAAAATTTTGTTGATTGGTAGAAGAAGAGAAAGCCTTAGAAAGCAAGATTAGTAGAGAAGTGAGAGATCGAACCTTAAACACTTGAGTGATTAGAGTGTATTGGTGCACGAAATTGTGATCTCTGGTAATGGCTCCAAAGGCTTGGTGCTCTAATCTTAATTCATAATTTGTCATAACTTCGATACAACTAACCAGCAAGTGCACTGGGTCGTCCAAGTAATACCTTACGTGAGTAAGGGTCGATCCCACGGAGATTGTTGGCCTGAAGCAAGCTATGGTTATCTTGCAACTCTTAGTCAGGATATTAATTAGTGGCTATCAGTTGACTTGCAAATGAACTAGAGAGCATGAATTAAAGGTTACTTGTTATGCAGTAAATGAGAATATGTTAAAGTTTTGGAGATGCTTTGCCTTTTGAATCTCTGCTTTCCCTCTATCTTCTTCTTCACGCACACACGTCCCTCCTATGGCAAGCTGTGTGTTGGAGGATCACCGTTGTCAATGGCTACCATCCTTCCTTTCAGTGAAAATGGTCCAGATGTGTTGTCACCGCACGGCTAATCATCTGTAGGTTCTCGATCATACCGGAATAGGATTTACTATCCTTTTGCGTCTGTCACTATGCCCAGCACTCGTGAGTTTGAAGCTCGTCACAGTCATCCAATCCCAGAATCCTACTAGGAATACCACAGACAAGGTTTAGACTTTCTGGATTCTCAAGGATGCTGCCAATGGATTCTAGCTTATACCACGGAGATTCCAATTAAGGAATCTAAGAGATACTCATTCAATCTAATGTAGTTACAAAGTTCAGATCTAAAATGTCATGAGATACAAAATAAATCTCTAAAAGTTGTTTAAATACTAAACTAGTAACCTAGGTTTACAGAAAATGAGTAAACTATGATAGATGGTGCAGAAATCCACTTTTGGGGCCCACTTGATGTGTGCTGGGGCTGAGTACAAAGCTTCTCACGTGCATAGGGCTGTTTTGGGCGTTCAACGCCAGCTTTGGATCCTTTTCTGGCGTTGAACTCCAACTTGCAACTTGTTTCTGGCGCTGGACGCCAGAATTGGGCAGAGAACTGGCGTTGAACGCCAGTTTACATCGTCTATCCTTGAGAAAAGTATGGACTATTATATATTGCTGGAAAGCCCTGGATGTCTACTTTCTAACGCAATTGGAAGCGCGCCATTTGGAGTTCTGTAGCTCCAGAAAATTCACTTTGAGTGCAGGGAGATCAGAATCCAACAGCATCAGCAGTCCTTTTTCAGCCTGATTCAGATTTTTGCTCAGCTCCCTCAATTTCAGCCAGAAAATACCTGAAATTACAGAAAAATACACAAACTCATAGTAAAGTCCAGAAATGTGGATTTTACCTAGAAACTAATGAAAATAAACTAAAAACCAACTAAAACATACTAAAATCTATATGAAATTAACCCCAAAAAGCGTATAAAATATCCGCTCATCATGTATACACTTTCGGTGAGGGTTCGACGCTCGATTCTTTGTTCCCGGCTTTCATGAGCTATTTTCTTCTACAAGTCTATTTGTACTTCATTTTTATAATTTGAATTAGTGAAATCCAGTTTATATTTGTTCTTGAAATATTTATTTACTTTTCACCAAGTAGGTAGAAGAATTTTGCATGTAGTTGCATTCATATATATAGGTTGCATTTCATACATTCTACCATTCCTCTTCACTCTTATAGTTTCTCTTGAGCTTAGCATGAGGACATGCTAATGTTTAAGTCTGGGGAGGTTGATAAACCACTATTTTAGGGTTTATCATGTGCTTAATCTAGTGGATTTTATCCATTATTCTCACACTTATTCATACAATTCGCATGTTTTACGCTTTCCTTCCTGATTTTGTGCTATGATTGAAAACATGCTTCTTTGGCCTTATATTTGCTAATATTAAACCTCTCTTAATGCCATTCGATGCCGTGATGTGTGCGTTAAGTAATTTCAGGGATTACAGGGCAGGAATGGCTTAGAGGATGGAAAGGAAGCATGCAAAAGTGGAAGGAATACAAGAAACTGAAGGAACTGCTAAAACTGTCCAGCCTGACCTCCTGGTACTAAATCGATCATAACTTGAACTACAGAGATCCAAATGATGCGGTTCCAGTTGCGTTGAAAAGCTAACATCCGAGTCTTCGCAACGATATATAATTTATCATAGCTGCCCTGAAGATAGGCGACGTGCAAGCGTAGATCACGCGGACGCGTGACCTGGCAAAAACTCAATCCGCGCTAACGCGTGGACGACGCTCCCGCGTGACTTTGCAGAGACCTGTACATACCAGAAATAGCTGGGCGCGATTTTTGGGCTGTTTTTGACCCAGTTTTCAGCCCAGAAAACACATATTAGAGGCTATAAAGTGGGGGAATCAATAGAAAAACAAAAAGATACAACATTCATAATTCACAATTTTAGGTTTTAGATGCAATTTTAGAGAGAGAGAGGCTCTCTCCTCTCTCTTAGGATTTAGGATTAGGATTCCTTCGTTTTCTTCATTCCAGGTTCAATGTTCCCAACTTTAATTTATGTTTCTCTTCTACTTTTAGATACTCTAATGCTTTTACTTGTTAATTATTTATGTTGCCAAATTGGCTTATGAATCTTTCCATGTTAGATTTGAATATTCTATTTAAATATAATTTGAGGTATTTCAGATTTATGATTGTTTTACTCTATTTATAATGCTTTCAATTTAATTTAAGATTTATTCCCTTTTTGATTTGGTTAAGTAATTGGTAACACTTGAGTTATCAAACTCAGCAGTTGATTGAAAATTGGGAATTGCTGATTGATTTGGATCGTTCTAAAGCTAGTCTTTCCACAGGAGTTGACTAGGACTTGAGGATCAAATTGATTGGTGCACTTGACTTTCCTTTATTTAGTAAGGGTTAACTAAGTGGGAGAAATAACAATTCTCATCACATCTGATAAGGATAACTAGGATGGGATTTCCAGTTCTCATAACCAATAATAAATCATACTTCCCTGCAATTCCTTGAGACACGACCCGATGTTTAAATATTTCGGTTATAAATTTTATTGGGTTTTGTTACTTGTGACAACCAAATTTTTTGTACGAAAGGATTTTCTGTTGGTTTAGAAACTATACTTACAATGTGATTATTCTTATAAAATTCTTTACTAGCAAGAATCCAATCGTCAGCAACCTACATCCAGTCTCCACCATAACAGTGGTGGAATTTTCACTATAGTTAAAGTATTACATACACCAATTCCACAGGATTGACACAATCTTCTCCCTCTCAAGTTCTAACCTAACTTAACTTGGTTATGCTAATACCTAACTATTCACTCTTAGTGCTCACCCAACTATGAAAGGGGTACCTCACTAGTACAAGATACAAGACACAAAATCAACCTAAAGAAATCTGAAATCACTCTAGGCTTTTTACTCAAGTGTATCTCTCTACCTCTTTCCACTCTTAGGCTCTTTCAATGACTCTCTCATTTAGCCTTTTACCTCAAGAAATTACAGAAAGATAAACATTAAAAAGCAAACTACAATCTGTAAAACATGAAGGAGATTGATGCTTTAACAGCCTCTTTGCTATGTGATAAACCAGATTTGTTTGCCTCTGATTTAGTTCCTCATTCTGGCGGAATGTTCCTTTGACTAGGAAGCACTGTCCAAGTTGATGAACTTCTTTAGAGAACTTTTCTCAGAACATAAACCTCAAAAACACTGGTTATCTCTCCCTTTTTTTTTGAATGATGAAAAATCTTCTTTTGTATCTCCTTGCATGTTGCTGAGTTGCTCTCTTCTAGGTCAACCCTCAAGCTGTGTGCTTCACCAACTCACCATCTCATTTTTCCAGTTAATCCTCAAAATAAGAACTTTGGCTCTGACCTTCTTTGTTGACCGAAAGCCACAGGACAGCAGAAATAAATATTTTTAATGGTAAATCCAGATCTTAGCCATTGAAACACTACTTGGTCCCCAAGACACACTTTTGACCATAGATTCACAGCAGTGTTGAACAGAGATCATCTTTCCCATGTATCCCAATTTAGAGTGGCAGAGAGTTGAAGATGAAGAGAAGAAAATGAGATGCATGTAGAAGGAAATAAATCACCTTTAGCTTCACACTTCTCTTAATACAGTTTGATGTGGGTGATTAGACTTCAACCATTTTGCTAAACCTTCTCTTTCTTGCTTCTTTGGTGAATAGCTTAGGAGCTAAGCTTTCTCTCTCTCTTTCTCTGAGTTCTGACTGAGACAGAAAAAAGTGAACATTGCTTATGGAATAAGCAACTTGGAGGGATTAGCTTTAGTGATATCAAATCGGGTTTAGGTTGTTTCTATACAAGTTCAGCCCGTTTGCTTTCTATTCATCACCTTTGGGCTTCTATTGTTTTTGTGGCCCACTAAAATAGATTCTGCTTGTTTTGTATTGGGCTACTGCAACAATGAATTTTAGCCTGTCTTAGTTAGTTGACTAAAGAATTAACGATTAATTAAGTTAAGAGAAATTAAATTATCAAGGAATTAGAATTTGATTATAAATGATTTGCTGTGAAAAGATTTTTTGCATGAGTCAAAATAGGAAAATATAAGCATTACTTTTTCTAAGAGTTAAACATCTTCGAAGCCTTTAATATCTCACTCATTAATTACATTTCTAAATCCATAAGTTTTCTCTCGTTCAACTTCAACACACTTCTTCATTGTTCTTTGCTTCTACTTCAAGATTCACAATTCTTTTGTCAGGGTTTGATCGATCTAATTAGAAATTCAATTAGACGTTACTTGATTTAATCCGTTAATCTATATGAGAACAATATTCACTCGCTGTGGTATTACTTGGAGTGATTTGGTACACTTACTAATATACGAGTATATCAATTTTGGCTCATTAATTACCATGAGAGCCTAATGAAGTTCTTGAAAGTTGGTGGGATAGTTGTCTATGATAACACATTAACACTCTCTGGGGTGGCTCTGTTGCAGTGCATGAAAGCAAGGTTTCAGAATCTTATAGACCCGGCGGACAGTAGACGAGTTGTAGCTGATTCTTGAGTCCAGATTTCGCTTGCTCCGTTAGGGGATGACATCACCATACGCAAGTGTATCATATGAAAAAGTCTAGTGATGCCAAAGTTTAAATGTGTGATTTAATTCAGTTTAAGGTAATGAGAATAAAATAAAGACAGAGGACTGTTATTAGTAAAACCCTAAACCTTAAACTCTAAAGCGTAATTCTGTCATGTTAAAGTAATTAAATTATCTATTACTGTTACACATCAACTGATTAGAATTCTCAACTAAAATGTTTCTACAAGTTCATTCACAATTTCATGCAGCAGAGAGTTAAAAATGTGATGCTCATACACCAAACAAATCTCCTCAAACCTTTCAGTCTCACATATACCCTTTTGTGTGAAATGTAAGTCTTTCATATCATTTTCAATTAAGTTGCAAATCTTCATCTCTAATTCTGAGGAGTAGCCTTTGTTCTTCATTACTCTATCTTCAATTTCATCAGCCAGGACCTTTTTCTTTGAAGATTTTCACATTGTTGGTGACATTAAGGGATTTGTGTAATCTACAAAATTATTATATGTTTGAGTAACATTGTAAACGGCAATAAAATTTGAAGTATTGTTTTGGAAGGGAGGGTTTTGCAAAACCATATGAAATTCTAATGAACAAATCACTTCTAAACGATTTAGAAAATATTATGTTTAAATTCTTAAATAGAGTACTTATAGACAGCTATTTTATTCAAAAGAAATGCTATTTGGATTTAGGAAAACTTCAACTTATTTTATCAAAGAAGTAAAGATTTTTTTTTATTTCGCTTTTTAATTTTAAAATATCTATAATTAATTTTTATCACAAACAAGTTGACTAACTATAATTTTTTAGG
>NC_029788.2:101385466-101412730 GCF_000816755.2 Arachis ipaensis
AAACTTGTGAATATAATAGCATAAAGCATAGTATTGAGTAAAATAGTAAAATTTTAAAATTATTATAAGAATAAAATTTATAAATAAAATGGTAATCAAGTTATTTTTTTACGATAAGACTGGATTTTTTATTTTTATATATATATAAATAAATAAAACTTGAATCGGCCACAAATCTAGACAAACATAAAAAATTATTACTTAGATCTAAATCTAAATCTAAATTACCTAAACTAAATAACAAAGTTACCACTTACCACACAACATATAATAAACCCTGAATCCATACTAACGCAAATCAATTACAAAAGCAGAGGAAATGTCAATCAAATCAGAACTACAAAAACAGATTTAATTTTAAACATACCTAGAAAATCAGGTCCATAAAGGTATTTATAATCATTGATGTCTAGGATTGAAACTGGAATATATTCACTCTCTATCTTCTTTTGTGACCATTGCTTTCTCATATTTTTCATTTGCTTTAATTCAAGGAGTTCTTCAATCTGCTTATTTTTCAATTTAGTGCTTGACCATGACCCACAATCACTCTTTCTGTAAATGCAATTAGCATCTTTGTAACTTCTTCTAACCTTTGAAGAACAACCATTTTTTACAATTCTAGGCTCATTTTTCAGCTTGCAAAATTTCCTGCTCTTCTTTTCATCATTACTATCTCCTCTTCCACTATCCCAACACAGCACAAGAACTTCGCGGCTGTTCTTGTGCCGAAATAATTCAGAAACCTCCCTGTATGAAGCCGAGATTTTCGCTCGGCGATGGTTGGATTGGCTTGCATTATCAAACTCCAACATGTAATCCACAAATTCAGAATCTGGGATGGTTTTTTTAAATTCCAGGTTGGAATTACTTGGCATTGAATCTAACCCCATCAACCTTGCTATCACTCCTGGTGTAGAAGCTGCATTAGCCATTGCACTCTTATTTTTTGGATGCACTTTTTGTATTTCATATGATTCTATGATTTGATCAGAAAAGTTTCCATTTCCATCACAAAGAAGGGTGTGTAACAAACCAGAGAAACAACAATGTTTTGCATTTGATGGTTGAGACATAATAATTAAATCTTATTGAAAGTGTAGTGGCAATGTGGAGTGTGGAGAAGACTCAATTGTCACTGAAAATGGTTGGGAAAAAAAAGTATAAATAGGAACATAGGTATGAAAAGGGTGGTTGAGTTCACATTAAATTTAAGCT
Source organism: Arachis ipaensis (assembly GCF_000816755.2). NCBI lineage: Eukaryota > Viridiplantae > Streptophyta > Magnoliopsida > Fabales > Fabaceae > Arachis > Arachis ipaensis. The sequence goes on from NC_029788.2 coordinate 101,386,685, forward strand.
TGAACTTGGTGTATGATACATAATCTATTTTAGAACTTAGAAGTAATTATTTTATTTTATTACTCTAAATTAATTGTGTTACCGAAAATGATAACGTTCTAAATATGCCATATATGTACAATATAACATATGGAGTCTAATAATATTCTTAAACAGTAATTCCGTTAGTAATTTTCTATACTATCATAAATTTAGAATCATCTTAAGCGAAAAATATTATATATATCGCTAAATTTATTATCTTTTGAGGTTCATCTTTACTTGAAGAATTAGATTTTTTAAAATAAAAAAATTGATAAAATAATAAATTAAGAGATTAATCATTATTGAATTTCTAAATTCTAATTATGTTATTAGATTATCCTTTGATAAAATATGGGAGAACAAAATCTCGATTATTTTATTCACATTTACTGGATTACTTTTCAGTTTTCATGTGGCATGTAATGGAGGTATGCACTTGTCGAAAACTGAAAGCTTCACTTGTCAAGCAAAGAACCACCTATTAAGTTTATATTATATATTATATATTAATAGATAAGATCGTGGAAGAATATAATAGACATTGTAATTTATTCCTACGTATATGTATTTTACAAAGCAAGAAGAACAAGAATTGAACTTCATGTATTAAATTAAAATGTGCTACTAATTCTATGTACCAATACATGTATATATATGAATGATGATTAATTTCTGCTTTGGCATCTTGAGACAGTTGCCGAAGTTGCTGACTTTTCTAAACACAAAGATGAAAGCGTATGTTGTGTTCCTGAAAGAATATAAATAGTTCTATTCATCTCAAGAACTGCACCGACTTTGTTGACTCATGATGGAAATTTCTAAGGCTAAACTTGCATTATTATTATTTATTAATTAAGATGATGGGTCCTAGAAATTGGAAACTGGATAGTTGATTCATAAATCATGTATTGACTAAGAACCAATTACTTTATCAAAACATTATTCATAAATCTGCAGAATTTTATACTTTTTTTGGAAAGAAAAATTACAATAGTTATTAGAAAAATTAAGAATTTAGTAATTCTAAGTTTAAAGTTTAAACAAAAATGAAATAGAGAAAGATTAAAGAAATGTTTGACCATTATCCTGATTCGGTTATACACGGTTCATTCATTCCCAAATTACTTGGAATGATGTTTTTTTTTTTTTTTTTACTAAATTGAATTAAACAATGTTTTTAGCTAATTGTCAAGTAGATTATTATTATATAACTCTCAAAGACAGCTTTTATATAACAATCTCCACCTTTTGTAAATTTGTTGTTAATTTTTAAATTATTTATTATATACTATTATTTCTGCCACGGGTGACATTGTTTTTTACCGCGCAAACATCATTAAAAAAACACACAGGAAAAAAGGACGACAACGTAGCAAAACAGTGAGATAAAGATAAATAGTTTGAAAAAAATGTCAATTTGATAATAAGTTTATAAAAAGATGACAAATTGGTATAATTAAACCATTGCCAACTTAAATCGTTCTATAATAGAAATCTTAACAATTCTAAGTTTGTTTTAAAAAAAAATTTTCCACAATCTAAAGTAAAAAAAGAAAATTCAAAGGAAAGAGACTATTATAACTTATAAGGACGACAATATGACATTACAATTTGCCTTTTCTCTTGATCATTTCAAAATCCTTGACATATTTGTAGAAGAGACCCACTCAAATACTAAAAACATGGTTTGTTAACAACTATATATTCTTGTTTAGTAATAAGTCTTTGATCCAACAAGGGATATAAGAATAAAGTAAAAACTGAGACAGAGAAATTGTTGGTTTTACTTTCAATTTTCAACGGCCATGTTTTGAATATTATAATAGAATTGGAATAAGTATTTTAAAGGAGAAAAGTGATTGAAAATGCCTCCACCGGAAAATTGGCGATGATCATTGGTCAATCTATGTACCTTAACAAGTTAACATACCATACGACATGTACGGTTAGGGGAAAGAGGTTTGCGCGCAAAAAAAAAAAAAAAAAAGAAAAACGAAAACAAAAGAAAAAACAGAGTATAATTCATAAATGGGCTTTGAGAGAATGCTATAGTTTTTGGACCTTGTGGTTTCTCAATTCTAGTTGGATGGTCTTGTGTTGGAGCGTTGCTATACTATTTTCGGGCGCAGATTTGCTGAGCCCAAACTTTTTTGGCTAACCAGTAATCATAACAAGTCATTTTGGCTCTAAAAGGAAGGGAGCAACTGCAACGGTTCTTAGAGATTGGCAAGGAAAATTTATCACAGGATCAGTAACAGAATTCAGGGCTCTCTCCAGTCTTGAAGCTGAAGCATTAGCATTTAGGAAAGTATTGATAATGGCAAAAAATTTGCAGATGGAAAAAGTTTTAATAGAGTCAGATAATTTACAATTAATACAATCAATAAAGTCAAAATCTCATATAGGCAAAATACTAGCTTATTTAAAGGACATAGCACATCTTTTGAAAGATTTACCAGATGCTAGGATAACCTAGACTCCAAGGGAGGGAAATCATTTAGCGCATCTCATAGCAACACAAAGAGCAGCAGGTACACTTTCAAGCAATTGGTCAGTGAGATTACCGGTGATAATTGAAACCCAATTGAGAAGAAAAGCAGAGAAAGTTAGAAGAATTGGAGGAAGGCCTACACATCACGAAGGTACAATCGAGTAAAATAAAAATCGGGTTTTAACGGTACCCAATCAGGTGGTCATTGAAGTCAGGGAAGGAACCGGAGGGGGGGGGGGCAGCGGACACAGGAGCAACCTGCGTTTGAACCAAAAGGCAGTCACAAACAGGTACAAAATTAAAAATGACAGAAATACGGTAAGAAAAACGAGAAAGACAATCAACTTACCTTTCAAGCTTAATTCGAAACAAGGATTGTACATCGAAATCGAGCAATTTAGTAGAGAGGAACTCCCAGTGAAAAATGGTGGGTTCCTTCACCCTTTGCAACAGAGCTTCCATCAGGGGCGCTACCAGCGAAGGAGACTTGAACAAACCGGCACAATCATACCATGCATTGAATTTAGATCTCAAAAAAAAAAAAAAAAAAAAAAAAGAAGAAAAAAAGAAGAAAAAAAAAGCAAGCAGAAAAAGCCAAGAGCTCTTTAAACCAAAAGGCAAGGGTAAAAAGGATCCAAGACTTTGAGCATCAGTGGATAGGAAGAAGATGTTGAAGAGAAGAAGACCGGTATGAAAAGGAGGTCATGGGTGCATTGTTTTTCAACTTCACTACTTTCAACTTCCACAGGAATTAAGTTATTAAAGTCTAACTATCTATGTAGAAAAGGGGATCTGGATTTGGGGTGGGTGGGTTGTTGGGTTTGGGTAGGGTTGAAGGGCTTAGCCTAAGACCAAAAAAAAAAACAAGGAACTCGGACAACAGTACCTCGGCACTAGAACAAGTCAGATGCTACCTCAGAAAGAGTCTGGACCTCATGTTTAGGCCCAAATAACCGTTTTCAGATAATCTTCGGAACATAAGCGCCGTTGTCAGGGACCTGGAAGGTTACATCCGTATATGGCGGACAATCAATACGGAGACGGTCACACGGCATCTGAGTTAGAACCAGAACACCACCATGACGATTTAACGCTAGCATTACCTCTACCTCAAGAAAGAACAAATGCCCCCCATGGGGAAGGAACGTGGGAAACCCTCAACCACGACGGTTCCATTCATAGGTCCACCCACCCAAAGACGAAAAACCTCCCCAACCAACGGAAATACTGGAATTAGTTTACGGCCACTGTGTGCAACTAGAACAACTCGAACTGGAAGCTAAACGACAACAAGAAATAGAATGGGAATTATGAAGGGATGTACGACGACAAAAGGAGCTAGAGAAAAAGCTATTGAGGTTGGAAGCCGACCTTCGAAGATGGAGCAATCGGGCAGATTGGGAAGAAAGCCCTTTGGGAGGAGAAGATCCATTTGTTGAAGAGATCATGCGAGCTAGGATTCCCAAAAATTTTAAAACCCCCGACATGGATCTCTCTGATAGAACAACCGATCCGAGGCACCGCTTCAGCAATTTCAAGAGTTGGATGTACCTAGCCAATGCCTCTGATGCAACTCGTTGCAAAGCATTCCTGACAACTTTGACCAAATCTGCAATGAAGTGGTTTGATAACTTACCTCCCACTTGCTTTGATGACCTGGCAAGGAAGTTTGTTACTAGATTTTCAATTCCGAAAGATAAAGTAAATCATGCTCTAAGCTTACTAGGGGTCAAATAAGAAGTCGGAGAAACACTCCAAGACTATATGAAAATATTCAATAAAGCCTACTTGGAAATACAAAATTTGCCTACTGAAGCAGTGATAATGAGATTAGTTAATGGTCTTAAAGAAGGGCCGTTCTCTCAATCCATATCTAAATGACACCCAACTTCCTCGTACGAAGTACAAGAGCGGGCAGAGAAATATGATGGGGGAAAAATCGTCGGTAAAGAATTTCACAAAAATAATCGCGTTGCAAGTATAGATCTAAACCGACAATTAAACATCAATCAAATTTAATTTGTTTGTCACTTAAGTAAACCCAAAATTAACCAAAGTATTAAACCTCGGGTCATCTCTCAAGGAATTGCAGGGAAGTGTACTTATAATTGGTTATGGGATTGTATCTTTTTGGGTTTTTGAAATGTGGAACAAGGAATGTAAATAGCAAGGAAATAAAATAATAATTAAGAGAAGTCTTAGCAAGGATTGATAATTAGAATTCCTTTCCTCATTATCATAGTCACTTGTGATGGTAATTTCCTTTTACTATCACTTACTTAACCTCTAACAATTGAAGGCAAGTCAAGTGAGAAAATTAACTTGACTTCACAAGTCCTAATCAAAGACTAGAGTTAGTGAAGTTCAAGCCAACTAGCAAGTTTCAATTACCAACCAACAAGAGACTTATGATGATTCAAGAGTCTCCAATTAATCAATTCAAGCTAAGAATATAAAAATCTAACTTAAAACCCTCCCAAGCATTTTATCAAACACTTGGAAGGAACAACATAAAAACATAGAAAACTAACAAGGAATATTAAATCTAAACAACCAATTGCAAACATCAATAATAACAAACGAAGAAAGGAACAATAATCATGAAATACCTCAAATTGCATTAAATAGAAAATTGAATCTAACATGAGAATTCATAAACTAAATTAGCAACATAAAGTAATCAACAAGGGAAATAAAAAAACTAGAAAGCTAGAGCAATTAAAATTAGAAGAGAAACTAAATTGAAATAAGATAGAAGTCAGAAATTAAAAAAGGAATAAAACTAATAATCCTAAAACCTAGAGAGAGGAGAGACCCTCTCTCCCTAGGAAACTACATGTAAAACCTAAAATTATGTGAATGAAGGTTGTCTCAATGATTCTCCCACTCTGCAGCCTCTATTCTGTGTTTTCGGGTTTGGAACTGGGCCAAAAGGAGCCCAGAAATCGCCCCCAGCATTTTCTTATACGTGCATCACGTGGCTCTGTCACGCGTACGCATCGCCCACGCGTACGCGTCGCTGAACTTTCGCAAGGTCACACGTACGCGTCATCCACGCGTACGCGTCGCACAACTGCATGGCAACTATGGAAAATTGCATATCATTTTGAAGCCCCGGATGTTAGCTTTCCAACGCAACTGAAACTGCCTCATTCAAACCTCTGTAGCTCAAGTTATGATTAATTTAGTACAAAGAAGTCAAGCTTGACAACTTAGCAATTCCTTCAATTTCTTGTATTCCTTCCATTTTTGCATGCTTCCTTTCCATCCTCTAAGCCATTCCTGCCCTATAAACCCTGAAAACACTTAACAAACATATCACGACATCGAATGGTAATAAGAGAGGAATAAAATTAGCAAATTTAAGGCTAAAGAAGAATGTTTTCAATCATAGCACAAAATTAGGAAGGAAAATGTAAAATATGCGAATTATATGAATAAGTGTGAGTTTAGTGGATAAAATCCACTAAATTAAACACAAGATAAACCCTAAAAATGGGGTTTATCAAAGTACATCAACATGGAGAAAAATTTCGGACTAAGAAAGCCTCTCCGAGGCCCAGCCTGCCTTACCCACCTCGGGAAAAAGAGAAAGAAGCTAAGAAAAAGGAGGAATACAACCCGAAAAAACCTTGAAGGTATCATAATTACAGTCCACTTTGAGTCTCTCTTGTAGATGTTTATAGGGATATATGCCACACTGAGAAGCTTCCACCTTCTTGCCCTATCAGACATAAAAGGCAGGAAGTATGACAGAATACTGCGAGTACTACAAGCTTTACGGGCATTCTATTAACGATTGCTATGATTTAAAGAATGTCATGGAAAAGCTAGCCCGAGAAGGTCGACTAGATAGGTACTTGGTTGAGATGTCAGACGATCAAAGGAAAAAGAAGAGAGATGAAGATGGAGGTCTGCAAGAACGCTCCCCACAAACTCCTGAATGGCACATACACATGATTAATGGAAGGTTTGCGGGAGGAGGAATATCAAAATCCTCACGAAAAGGCATCTTAAAGAGGTATACCAAGTCGGAGAAGATAACCGAACTCCCAACTTACCACCCACCTCGCTCAACAAAGAAGATGCTCAAGGAGTAACACCTGGCCATGACGACCCAGTGGTAATAACAATAATCCTCGCCAATACAAAAAATTTCCACAGAACCCTAGTGGATTGATGAACAGATTTTCGACGGTTTAGAATTCACAATAAATCCTCGTTGCAGGTATAGTTTCTAAACTAACAATAATCCTTTAATACAAAAATTTGGTTGTCACTAAAGCAAACCCAATAAAAAGAAACCAAAGTATTTAAACCTCGGATCATCTCTCAAGGAATTGCAGGGAGGTGTGTTACTATTGGTTATGAGATAGTATATTTTTGGGTTTTTATAAAGGTTAAACAAGGAATGTAAATGACAAGAAAGTAAACTAATAATTATGAAAGCTCTTGGCAAGGTATGAGAATTAGAAGTCCTATCCTAGCTATCCTTATCAATTGTGATGAGAATTGTTCATTGCTCCCACTTAGTTAACCTCTAACTATGAAGGAAAGTCAAGTGGATGAATCAATTTGATTCCTCAAGTCCTAGTCAACTCCTAAGGAAAGACTAGCTTAGGAGGGATCCAAATCAACTAGCAACTTTCAATTATCAATCAACAAAGGAATTTGATAACTCAAGAGTCTCCAATTACTCAACCATAGCCAAGAGGAGAAAAATCTACTCTAAAACCCAACCAAGTATTTTGTCAAACACTTGGAAGGCATGACATAAAAGCATAGAAAAGCAATAAGAGATAATAAAATCCAAACAACCAATTAAAAGCATCAATAACATAAATTGAAGAAAGCAATCATAAATATGAAATACCTCAAATTGCATTAAAAGAAAAATCAAATCAAACATGAAGAGTTCATAAATTAAATTAGGAAAATAAATAAACCAACAAGAGAAATAGATAAACTAAAGTGATAGAACTAATAAAAGTAGAAGAGAAACTAATTAAACTAAGATAGAAATCTAAAATTGAGAATAGCTAAACCTAAGAATCATAAAAACTAGAGAGAGGAGAGAGCCTCCCTATCAAGAAAACTACATCCAAAACCTAAAATTATGTGTATGAAAAGTGTGAATGAATTGAATTTGATTCCCCTACTCTGCAGCCTCTAATTTGTGTTTTTCGGGCTTGAAACTGGGCCAAAAACAGCCCAGAAATCACTACGTCCAGCACATGGCTCTGTCACGCGTACGTGTCGCCCACGCGTACGCGTCGATTGAACTTTCGCAAGGTCACGCGTACGCGTGATCCACGCGTGCGCGTCACCTAAAAGCATGGCAACTATGGCAAATTATATATCATTTCGAAGCTGCGGATGTTAGCTTTCCAACGCAACTGAAACCGCCTCATTTGGACCTCTGTAGCTCAGGTTATGATCGATTTAGTATGAAGAGGTCAGGCTTGAAAGCTCAGCAATTCCTTCAATTTCTTGTATTCCTTCCACTTTTGCATGCTTCTTTTCCATCCTCTAAGCCATTCCTGTCCTATAAACCCTGAAAACACTTAACACATATATCACGGCATCGAATGGTAATAAGAGAGAATTAAAATTAGTAATTTAAGGCCAAAGAAGCATATTTTTAATCATAGCACAAAATTAGGAAGGAAAATGTAAAACACGCGAATTATATGAATAAGTGTGAGTTTAGTGGATAAAATCCACTCAATTAAGCATAAAATGTACCACGAAATAGTGGTGCATCATGGATCAAGGGAATTCAGTGGACATACTATTTAAGCTCACCTTTGACAAACTCGGGCAAGAAGGAAAGGATCTGAAGGCGTACCTAGATAATCACTTTGGGCTAGGGGACACGCCGATCCAGCATCTCGGATTTATCTCCCTATACACCACCTTTGCGAAGGGCACGAGGTCAAGAACATTAAGTGTCGATTATATTGTGGTCGACGTCATGTCGGCTTACAATTCCCTGATAGGTCAGATATCTTAAATCGACTAGCAGCAGTTGTCTATACACCTCACTTGTGTATGAAGTTTTCCATTGTAGAAGGAATTACCACCATAAAGTGAGATCAAAAGTTGGCACGAAAGTGTTTCAACGAAAGCCTCAATCTAAAAGGCAACCCGAGCAGAAAAGAAGTCAACATCATCAAACTCGGTGGTGTTCGAACTCGGAAAGAACTATGCTTTAAACCTGGAGGAAAGGTAGAAGTTCAAATTAGAGATCATGCTAAAAAGATAACGAGTATAGGGGCCAACTTAGAATAAGGTCTGAATGTACAGCTCGTTGACCTTCTACGAAGAAATTTCAACCTCTTCGCCTGGAAAGCCTCCGACATGTCTGGTATAGATCCCGACTTGATGTATCATAAGTTCGCTGTTTACCTAGGTTCCAGACCTATTCAGCAAAAATATCAGAAACTTGGGCCCAAAAGAACACAGGTTGTGAAAGAACAAGTGCAAGCGTTATTGGAAGCTTGATTCATAAAAGAGGTAAAGTATCCATTGTGGCTGGCTAGCGTGGTTCTGGTAAAGAAGCAGAATGGAAAGTAGAGAATGTGTGTCGACTACACCAACCTCAACATGGCTTACCCCAAGGATCCATATCCTCTCCTGAGCATCGATGCTCTAGTTGACTCGGCCTCAGATTATTGGTATTCGTCTTTCATGGACGCATACTCGGGATATAACCAAATCCCAATGTATAAGCCGTACCAAGAAAAGACCTCCTTCATTACTCCAAAGACCAACTATTATTATGTAGTAATGCCTTTTGGATTAAAGAATGCCAGAGCCACATACCAGCGACTAATGAACAAGGTGTTTTTCCCCCACTTAGGAAAACTCATGGAAGTGTATGTGGACGACATGTTTGTCAAAACTAAGGATGACTTAGCCCTTTTGTCTGATCTCTCTGAGGTATTTTCCATGATAAGGAAGCATGGGATGAGATTAAACTCCTCAAAATGCACCTTCGCAGTAGAGGCCGAGAAGTTCTTGGGTTTCATGCTCACTCAAAGAGGCATAGAGTCCAACCCGGACAAGTGTGTAGCCATACTAGAGATGAAGAGTCCGACTTATCTAAAAGAAGTCCAACAACTAAATGAAAGGTTGGCAGCACTATCTAGGTTCTTGGCAGTATTAGCATTGAAATATCTGCTATTATACTCAATACTCAGAAAGGGGAGTCAATTTGAATGGACCCAGGAATGCAAACAAGCCTTTCAAGGTTTTAAAGCATGTTTGGGCCAACCCCCCCTATACTCACCCGTCCTATTGCGGGGTAAGAGCTAGTTCTCTATTTGGCAATGGCAAGCCGAGCTATAGCTTCTGCCCTGATCCGAGAAGATGAGAATGCACAATAACCTATCTACTTTGTCAGCAAAGCCGAGCAGAGTTGAACTATCAGAAGATAGAAAAGTTTGTGTATGCTCTTATCCTTGCCTCCCGAAGGCTCTTACCTTACTTCCAAGCTCACACTATAAAGGTCCGAACTAATCAAACCATGAAGCACATTCTACAAAATACGGACCTAGCAGGAAGAATGTTACAATGGGCTGTGGAACTATCTGAGTTCAATTTACAATATGAAGCTCGAATAACAATCAAGTCACCGTACCTCGCCGATTTCATAGATGAATACACTGAAAGTCGGGGAAGCCCGACAACTTGGAGCTTGTACGTAGATAGATCATCCAATAAATTTGGTAGGGGAGCAGGTGTCATCCTGGAAAGTGAGCAAGGAAAGCGGATAAAACTCTCGCTAAGGTTCAAGTTTCTTGCTTCTAACAAACAAGCAGAATATGAAGCCTTACTTGCTGGCTTGAAGCTGGCTAAAGAAGTGGGGGGTAAAAAGGTTGATAGTATTTTGTGACTCCCAAGTAATAACTTCACAAGTTAACGGCACCTATTAAGCCAAAGATCCCAACATGAAAAAGTACCTAGATGAAGCTCGGAAACAACTGTCACAGTTCTTGGAAAGAGAGGTACGGCATATAAATCGGTAGTCAAACGTCCAAGCAGATGCCCTCTCTAAGCTAGCCAGCACCAAGCCAGGGGACAATAATAGAAGCCTCATCCAAGAAATTCTCCACGGACCATCAGTATCAAAGGGAGATGACAACTCAGACGTAATGGCCATATCTAACTAAAATTTAGGATGGATAACCCCCATAGTCAACTACCTTAAATTTCATGTCCTTCCTGAAGATAAAAAAGAGGCTCGAAGACTCATAAGGAAAGCACAAAATTACACATTGGTCCACAATGTTTATACAAAAGAGGGATATCAACACCCTTCTTAAAGTGATTTCCGACCTCCAATACGAAGGAAGTTCTAGAGGAAGTACACAATGACATATGTGGAAATCATTTGGGAGCCTAGTCTCTAGCCAAGAAAGTGATCTGAGCTGGCTTCGTTTGGCCAACCTAGCAAAGAGAATCGGCCGAGTTCGTCAAAAGGTGCCCGTCTTGCCAGAAGCATGCCAACTTCCATGTTGCACTTTCTGAAGAGCTTATCAGTGTCACCTTACCATGGCCATCTGAAAAATGAGGTCTCAATCTCCTTGGACCATTCCCTCAAGCTCCAAGACAAGTAAAATACCTTATAGTAGGGATTGATTATCTTACTAAGTGGATTAAGGCAGAACCATTAGCAACCGTCATGGCCCAGCGAAGTCGGAAGTTTATCTATAAGAACATTGTCACAAGGTTTGGAGTTTCCCACTCCATTATCACCGCCAATGTAACTCAATTTACCAACTTGACCTTTAGGAACTTGGTGGCCAGTCTCAAGATAAAGCACCAATTTATATTAGTAGAGCACCCTCAAGCCAATGGACAAGCTGAAGCTACAAAAAAAGTCATATTGGCCGGATTGAAGCAGGGACTACAAGACACAAAGGGAGCACGGGCAGACGAGCTTCCTCAAGTGTTATGGGCATATCAAACAACTCCTCATTCCACAACAGGAGATCACATTTTCAGCTCACTCATGGAGTGGAAGCCATGATTCCTGTAGAGATTGCTGAAGAATCCTTGAGGGTTATCTTCTACAATGACAGGGTCAATACCCAAGTACAAAAAGAATAGCTCAACCTCCTCCCTAAAGTCCGAGAATAAGCTCGGATCAAAGAGGAAGCACTAAAGCAAATGATTGCTCTAAGATACAATCAGAAGGTAATAAAAAGAAGCTTCACCACGGACGACCTTATACTGATCCAAAATGACATTGAGATTCAGAAGTCGGGCGATAGAAAGTTGGCTGCAAATTGGAAAGGGCCCTACAAGATTGTTAAAGTCTTAAGGAAAGGTTATTACAAAGTGTCCGACTTACAAGGAAGGGAGCTCTAGAGGTTTTGGCACTCATGTAACCTGAAGAAGTACTACAGTTAGGTAGCACACCTTGTTCTCTGGTGTACTCTTTTTCCCGGCTTCAATATTTTTTTCCGAGAAGGATTTTTTCTGAAGAGGATTTTAACGAGGCACCATAACAAGGGCTAAGTGTAGTCAAAATCCTTAGTAACAAATTTATATAAAAGCATTTTTCATTTATCAGTGATAAATCGACATCTTTCTTAAAGTTTCCTATAAAAATGCATTAATTTAAGTTCGACAAACCGCAAAAATCATTTTCCGACCAAGAATGGTCGGCAAGATGAAGTGAAGAGATACAAATTAATATAAGAAGTTATGTAAGCAATTCATAAGACCGACCTAAAAATCAAGGCAGATAAAAACAAAGTGTAAAAGTAACTTGATAAAGTCTGATTACATGAAGTCGGAACTTACAAAAGAAATCACTATACCGAGCTACTTTGCCGACATCATTTTTAACTTAGCAAAAAAAAAATAGCATTAAAATTTGTCAAAACACGATTTGCAACTAAACGGATGTATAGGCTAAGATCAAACTCAACAACAAGCAATTACTTAAATTCTATAATCATTATCAAAATGAAGAAATTCTTTTTGATAAAAAACTAAAGTTGTCTAAAAAAGATAACTAAAAAAGTGTTCAAAGCTACAAGCTATTACAAATAAAGACTGTTCATAAAAGACCCACACATCGGGCCATTCAAACTGCTAAAGGTGAAGGAAATTACAAAGGAGTGAGCTGTTCTCCTGTGATAGCATCCTCAGCTTGGACAGAAGGTGTTGGGTCATACTCAGAAACCTGCCAGATTGGAATAGGACCGGTCGGAGAAGGAGGGAGCTCGCCACTAACGACCTTGTTCCTAAAAGGAACCTCAGAATTCTGGGGAGTCTAACCAACCTCCGCCCCTGAAGTTTTAGGTCGGGCAAAGGAACCCCCTCCTCGGGGACAGGGACGATTGGTGCACGAATTCCCACACTTCGTATAACTGAACCAGCAAGTGCACTGGGTCGTCCAAGTAATACCTGAGTGAGTCAGGGTCGATCCCACGAGGATTGTGATTTAAAGCAAACTATGGTTATCTTGCAGATCTTAGTGAGGTGAATAGGAGATATAGGTATGTTTGTTTAATTGCATAAAAGGAAATAAAAAGAAAAGGGTACTCAGAACTCAAAAGTCGTATAAACTATGATAAGAAGGTGGTTAAGGCTTGGAGATGCTTTGTCCTTCTGGATTAACTCTGGTCTTACTGTCTTCTTCAATTGTGAATGATTTCTTCTATGGCAGGCTGTATGTGATTAATGTCTTTTTTAAGAGATCGCTAATATTCCTCTAGATCTAAACACCAGGGTTAGTGCAGATCCAGTCTAATTGAACGTGAAGCTCTTGCAGTTCATTCTCCTTGGTGATCCTACTCAAAACACTACAGACAAGGTCGAATCTTCTGGATCAGAGGATGTTGCGCCTTTGGGTTCTAGCCTCTACCACAGAGACCCTAATCTCCCTGCACTTAGGCTGAATTAGTAATTGATCAACAAAGGTTTGGCCCAAAGTTGGGCCAAACGTGCTAAAAACGCTAACGGATTTGATCGGGCCCAAGTTGGGCCCAAGCCCAATATATATATAAGCCATTAAATGAACCCTTCAGCTCATTAAACACAACACACACAGCAGAAGAGAGATTGAAGAAGAGAGGAGGGTTTCCATTAAAACACTATTCACACATCACTTCAATCCCGTCATTTCTATCTAAGCCTTTTGGTAAGTTTCTCGAGATTTTCTGTCCAGTTTCCTACCCTAAGATTTTTGAGTTTTTGGGTTTTGGATTAAGTAAAATTTTATGATTTTGAGTGTTTAGGTACACTCTAATCCTTGCTTAGCATTGGATTTTAGCTTCCAAAGCTGTTGGAAAAGGTAAGAGGTCTTGAACCCTTGTGAAATTTCAATTATAATGAGCCCTAGTTGATTTGTGATGATTTATGTGTATATAGTTTGATTATTGTGAGTTTGGAACTTGTTGGTGCTTGTTGGAGTGGAATTGGAGGCTTGCTTGTGGTTGAAAGCTTGTTTGTGCTCAATTTGGGGTTTTGGTGCATATTAGGAATCGGCCAAGGTATGGTTTCGGTTTCCTCTATGTAGTATATAATATTCATGGACACTTAGGCTAGTGACCTATAGGATAGGTTTGATTTGATGTGGTTGTTGATGATGGTTGTTGATGATGTATGATGAATTGAATTTGTTAATGTTGATAAGTAATGATGTGGAGGTATGATGTTTGATGAATTTGAATGAATGAATATATATATTGTTGGCTATTGATAATAAGCATGAATGAGGTTGATAATGAGAATTCATAGTGATGGAATGATGATTGGTGAAGGTGTTGATGGAGGATTAATTTTAATATTATGTATAATTGGTGTTGATGGTTGAGAATAGTAAAATGTGATGGAAAATTTGTATAAATGGTAAATTGTGACCCAAGAGGGTAGGTTGTGCTGTAAATCGAAGTTTGGTATTGTTTTAGTTGGATGTGGTTTGTGAAAGTTGGTAAAGTGAGTATTTGTGAAATTTTGGTAAAAAGAGAATTTTAGTGAACTTTGTCTGATCATAACTTTTGCCTCAATTTACATAATCTGTTGAAATTGGCTTAGAATTAAAGTTTATTGAAAACTCTTCAAATTGATATAAAGTTTGTAAGATTTGGATTTTTGTAGAGGAAGTTGTGATCATTCAAAATTTGGTGTTGCAAATATGAAATTTTGCAAAGTTGCAGAATTTTGTGATTTCTGGTTTGTGCGCACGCACAGCCTTGTACGCACGCACAGACCTGTGCGTATGCACACGCAGCAGAAGGCAAACTGTTTAGAGCGCTAGCACAGCTTGTGCGCACACATACCCAATGAATGTTTACAACCTGTGCATACGCACAGCCCTGTGCGCACGCACACGTTGGGAAGGTCAGTCTGTTGAGGGCGCTAGCACAGCATGTGCGAGCGAACAGACTTGTGAATTTTTGTACTTGTGCGTACGCACACCTCTATGCGTACGCACACGTGTTAAAACTTCTCCTGGGCGTGCGCACGCACACCCCTGTGCGGACGCACACGCCCTGTTTCTCAAATTTAAATTTTGTTTTCAACTATTTCACCTTCCCAACAAGATTGTAAGCTTCTGTGACACAATTTTAAGACTCTTGGACCTAGTTTTGGGCATTTAAAACATGGGAAAGAACCTAAGGGATTTAGTTGATATTATTTTGAAAAGTTAGAAAACGGAGGCTTAGGTCTCTGGTGCACTGAGGATGGGTTGATGGCATGTGAAGGTAGACTGGTATGTGAAATGAGAACTGATGGACTGTTGAGTTCAAAACTGAAATGTGAAATGACAGTGGCTGAGATGAGTCGAGGACGCTGAATGAGATGATGGATCCATGTTATATTGAAAATATTTTCTGAAAACAACTAAAGTACTGATTTATACTTAGATTACGAGATACTATGCGCCTGGCAGGGACGGTGGTTAATCCCACCTGTCGAGGTAGTGGCTATTGAGATTATGAGACGCTATGCACCCGGCAGGGATGGTGGTTAATAAAGCCTGTCGAGGTAGCGGTGGCGGCATAAGGACGGTGGTTAATCCTGCTTACGTTGAGATGTGAGGTCTCTGGCAAGAGTATCCCGCTCTCATCCCTTCGGATCACTAGAGTGTGCAGGCACAAAACTCTGGATGGTGTTCGGAGCACTGATAAACCATTATTTTATGGTTCATCTTGTGTTTAATTGAGTGGTTTTTGTCAAGTCTTTACCCACTTATTCATATGAATTGCATGATTTTACAATTCCTTCCTAAGTTTGTTCTATGGTTGAAAACTTGATTCCTAGAGATCTTTAATTTGTATATTTTATGTCTCCTTTATACCATTCGATGCCGTGATCTGTGTGTTAAGTGTTTCAGGCTTTATAGGGCAGGAATGGCATAGATAATGGAGAGGAAGCTTGCAAAAATGGAAGGAACACAAGAAACTAAGGAGATGACCAGCGAGCACCGACGCGCACGCATGGCTCACGCGAGCGCGCGGGATGGAGAAAACGCAGCGACGCGTGCACGTGCCTGATGCGTACACGTGGAATAGAGTTCTGCAAGATGACGCGCACGCGTGGACGACGCGTACGCGTGACAAGGAAATTTGCCAAATGACACGCACGCGTGACTGACGCGTTCGCGTGACTTGCGCGATCTGCAAAATCAACAGAAAAATGCTGGGGGTGATTTTGGGCCGCGTTTTGACCCAGTTTTTGGCCCAGAAACACAGAATAAAGCCAGGGAACACACAGAGACTCAACACAGAGACATATACATTCACATATTCTCATTAGGATAGTTTTAGGATTTTAGATCTGAATTTAGAGAGAAACTACTGTTCCTCTAGGTTCTCTTTACATTCATAGTTTATCAAGTTTATTGCTTTTGCTTTGGATATTGAAGAGTCAGCACCTCCGTTGAAGATACTATTCTAGTTTGTTTCCATACTTACTCTTTTATTTATTCCATATTCTTAATTCTTGTTTAGAGTGGTAAATGGATTATTTTGGATTTATTTAATGCAAAGGATTACTTTTATCTTTAATTAATTTTCAAAGCTTTATTTTATTTAATTTATCATGTCTTCTTCTTATATTCTTATGAGTGTTACATTCATGTCAATGGAGTAGATCCCCTACTTGACATGGGGGTTGATTAGGAGGAGACACTTGAGTTGGAAGGCTTAAGTGATGGTTAAATTGGAAGTTGTTGGCTAATTCTGTATTTACTAACGCTAGACCTTCCCAAGGGAGAGGACTAGGATTTGCGAATAAGAGTTAGCTCAATCACTTGACTTTCCTTTATTTAGTAAGGGTTAACTAAGTTAAAATAACAACCTTTTTATACTACACTTGAGAGAATTCCAATAAGGATAGAAATTCCAATTAATCATTCCCCCAGTTAAGGCTTTTTATTTAGAATATTATAAACCTCTTTTAATTTTCATTGCACTAAATTACAATTGTTTATTTTTTGTTACTCAATTCTCAAAACTCTCGGAAAACTTCTGATTAATAAATTAGCACTATTTCTAGCAACTCGTTGGGAGACGACCTGTGACTCATACTCCCAGTATTTTTATTTTAATTTTTTTGTGACAACTGTTCTAAATTGACGAGGCGGATTTTTGCTGGTTAAGAGCTATACTCGCAACGCTGTTTTATTATATTATAATATCTTAATTGGTCTAACTTCCGCCGCTCATCAATTTTTGGTCCCATTTGACAGTTTGCATGCAGTATCTGAAGTAGTTTCTTGGTATGCACCTGTAGCTAATTATCTAGTTAGCCATACTTTCCCTCCAAATTTTACTAAGCATCAAAGGGACAAGCTGAAAAGCGAGTCTAAATATTATATATGGGATGACCCATACTTATAGAGGTGTGGTGCTGACCAGATAATTAGAAGGTGTGTACCCCAATCAGAGTTCCAGTCCATTTTAGAGGCATGCCACTCTTCTGAGAGTGGAGGACATTTTGGCCCTCAAAGAACAGCTAGAAAAATCTTAGACTGTGGATTTTGGTGGGCTACTCTTTTTAAAGATGCTGCTGAATTTCGTAAATCTTGTTCCCCATGCCAAAGGTTTGGTAATATATCCAAGAGGGATGAGATGCCTCAACAGATTATGCTTTTCTGTGAAATCTTTGACTTCATGGGTCCATTTCCAAACTCTAATGGTTACCTTTATATACTGTTAGCTGTAGATTATGTTTCTAAATGGGTGGAAGCAATTCGTACCCGTACTGATGATGCTAACACTGTTGTTTTCTTTGTTAGAAACCATATTATTTGTCGCTTTGGATCACCACGAGCAATCGTGAGTGATCAAGGCACTTACTTTTGTAACAGGAGACTAACAGGATTACTGAAGAAGCATGTGATTGTTCACAAAGTAGCAACAGCTTATCATCCCCAGACCAATGGACAAGTAGAAGTATCTAATAGAGAAATTAAACGTATTCTAAAGAAGATAGTAAAGCCCCATAGGAAGGACTGGAGTGCCAGGCTACAAGATGCACTCTGGGCTTATAGAACAGCGTACAAGACACCCATTGGAATGAGCCCCTTCTGCTTAGTATACGGAAAGGCTTGCCACCTTCCAGTAGAGGTGGAACACAAGGCTTTCTGGGCTGTGAGAGAGTGCAACATGAATTTTGAAGAAGCTGGTGCTGAAAGGAAGCTGCAACTAGCAGAATTGGAGAATCTTCGCCTAGAAGCATATGACAACTCCAGGCGATACAAGGAGAAGATGAAGGCTGTCCATTACAAGCACATAAAAAGGAGAGAATTCAGACCAAGGGAGTTAGTTCTTCTTTATAACTCCAGACTAAGGCTCATACCAGGTAAACTGAGATCAAGATGGGAAGGTCCCTACAAAGTAGAAAAGGCAGAGCTATACGGAGTTTTTCACCTGCATCATCCTTCAAGCTCCAAATTCATGAAGGTCAATGGACATCGCCTAAAGCTCTATCACGGTGAGAAGATTAAGGATCACAAAGAACTAGAAGTCTTCCTCTTGGAAGACCCACCAACAGAACCAGAACGAGCCTGAAGACCGTCCAACTTAAGGACGTAAAAGCAAAGTGCTAGGTGGGAGACAACCCACCATGGTATGATCATTCCGTTTCAGTCTTAATTTTATTTTACTTTTTGTTAATGACTCTTCTCATATTCTCTGCATATAGCCTGCATCTGCATATAAAAAAAATGAACGCGACGCGCAAGCGTTGCTGATGCGTCCGCGTCATAAGTGCTTTCGAAACAAGAAGAAAAGAAGCATAGAGTCATGCGGGAGCGTGGCTGGAGGCGTGCCTTAGGCACAACCATGCCCACGTGAACGCGTCCCTGACGCGTTCGCGTCATTTGAAAAATTAGCCTCCCACGCGTGCGCAAATCGACGTAAAGAGGTGTATGGCAGAGAGTTATGATGGAGTGGGGCTGGAATGATGCTGGAAGCACAAGTCCTATCATGCGAACGCGTGCCCCACGCGTCCGCGTCATTTTCAAAAAGAGGCCATTCACGCATGCGCGTCACCCACGCGCATGCGTGACCCAAAATTTTTGCAAAATACGAACAAAACAAAAAGTTGTGTGTACGCGAGGCTGCACTTGCGCCAATAGCACAGTTCATTTCACGCGAACGTGTCACCCACGCGTCCACGTCATCTGAAAAACACGCCAACCGCGCGAACGCGTGCTCCACGCGTCAACGTCACATGCGACGCACAGCTTACCCAGATCTGCGCCAGATATCTTATCTTTTTCCTTCTTATTTCTTTCTTCTTCCCTTATCCTTCTTTATTCTTTCTCACTTTTTACTTTCTCCCCTCTTCCTTTATCATCATCAAGGTTCTGTTCTTCCCTTTTTACTTTTCCATTATTATTATTATTATTATTGTTTTCTTCTTCTTTTAATTTTTACTTTCATACTCTATGTTTCCTTTTTCTTTCTTTTTCTTTTTACATTATTTTAATTGGTGTTAGAAATTTAATTGGATGATTATTTTCTTCTATCATTGCTTGTGGATTGTTTAGAAGTTGTTTGACAATTATCAATAATTATTTTTGGGTTGTTTGCATGTTCAAATTCAATACTTTCAATAATATATTTATCATGCATGCTAAGTGTTTGTGAAAAAGTCCGTGTGGCATTGTGCACTATTTTTAAATGGTTCTACTACTCTAATGCATGTTTTTCACAAAACCCCTTTTCATATATTATTGATTGAATATAATTGTCAATACAAACAGGTTGTTAGTTTAACAAACTTGATAATCAAATTGGGCATTTAATGCTTGATCTATGCTACTCATGCCTTTGCCAACATGCCAATAAACATCTTGCATCTACTTGCCATCACATGCACTTGCTATATTTCCATTGATGAACTTTTTACATGGAGTCGAGACCATGTGTTAATGACATCCTTCGTTACCGTGCATTGATTATCACTTGTCATGTCCTCTTCGTTGCTCGAACCCTTAGCTTTACATATTACTTTCCTTTTCCTTTTTCAGGATGGCTACCAAAAAGGGTAAAGAGAAAGCTACTCCCAAACCACCAGCAAGGAAAGGAACAAAAAGAGCACTAGTGGTAGAGTCATCTTCAATAGCAGTAAGGCCCTCAACAAAAAGAATCAAGAGGATCATCAAGGTCGATGAAAAAGAAAAAGCCTTTCCAGCAAAGGACACTGCGCGGTTCACTAACTGCTACTGTGAGCAGATGTTCCCTATCCTGGAGGAGAGAAACTATAATAATGAATACCTTCTCGTCCTCCCGACTAACATTATTGAATTTTTTGAGCCCCGAATTTAACGAAGACAATGGGAATTCCTACGGAGATAGCCACGGCAGGTTAACTTTTCATGGGTAGTTGAATTCTACTCCAATTTTCACATGCCAACCGTGCAGTCTGTCTATGTCCGTCAGAAGTAAGTTCCCATAACTGAAGAGGCCATTCAAAAAGCTTTAGATCGTTTCCCTGCTCCAGAAGGATTGGACGCATTCCAAGAAGCCTCATTCAAACGCCAGACATACCAATTTGACTGGGACGCCGTTCTCAGAGTTATAGCACAACCTGGCAGCAGATGGATCTATGGATACCATCGATCCCAACCTAAGGGAATATTGGCTTCAGCACTCACCTTGGAGGCTCCAGTATGGGCACAGATTATGTCCCATTACATTTTTTCGAGCACTCACGAGCCCTCCTTCACTGCAGACATGGCTGTTCTACTCTGGTGTATCCTTACAGACCAGCACCTCAATTTACCAAGACACATTCGGCATGCTATGGGACACGTACAAATTGCAGGAAACCTACCTTTTCCCGCCTTGGTTTCAGATCTAGTCTCAGCAGCTGGAGTCTCCTACAGAGCTGGGGACACCAAGGCCATGATTCCATGGGATGATCAGTACGTCCCTAACGGGAAGTATATCAGACCTCCAGCAGCCACTATCAACCGGAGCACAGAACCAGCGGAAGATATCCCTTCTCCTTCCATATCACAAGCACCTTCAACAAACTAACTGCTCCATTAGATACTTGAGAAGTTAGACCAGCTTAACCGAAAAGGAAAGCAAAGGGAGTGCCGTAACAAGCGCCGATTTACATACCTTAAGGAGCTGCTTGTTGGTAACCACCCACCCGAAGAAAATCCAGACACCCCGGACTCCACTTCATTTACCAGCACAGGGAGCCATGATGGCCCCAATTGTGGAGATGCTGCTACCAGTCCCCCTTTGTTCCTTGCTAATGGTACCGAGGATGGTGCAAAGCTTTAAGTGTGGGGAGGTCGGTCAGTACCTGACTTCCGGAGGTAATTTCTCTTCCTTAACACCAATAGAATAGGATATTTATTTATTTTTCTTTTGTTTAAGAAAGGATAAATTGCATAGTAATAGGTAATTGCATGCATATTCTAATTGGTTGAAAAATAATATGTTTCTTTTTAAGACCCTATTTCTGAAAATTTTCACTAATTTAAATCAAAACCTTTGTGTTAAACTTGTTTGAAGATTGAAATTGGAACATAAATGATAGCTAAGAACACACAACCTGTGAGACTTGAGCTTAATTACATGGTTACATTATTTAACCATAATATTTTATTCTTGTGTGTTTTCTTCTCTATGATTGTAATCTTTATTTTGTTCCATCCTATATGTCCAATGTTTAATGTGTTATATGCATGCATATGATTGAGGCCATTATTTTATTAGCTCACTTATCCTAAATAGCCTACCCTTCCATTTACCTTTGTTAGCCACTTTGAGCCTTTTAATCCCATTTGTTCTATATTTTACCACATCACTAACCTTAAGCAGAAAAACAAGTAATACCCCAAATTGAATCTTTGGTTAGCTTAAGATAGAGATTGTGTGTCAATAAAGTGTGGGAAAGCCGTGGGAACATGGGTTAACAAGGGAATGTGTTATGTTTTTACATTGATGAATTAATTGAGAATTTGGGTACCTACTCATGTGAGACTAGAAAATCAAAAATTCAGGTGCGTTGATAATATTATGTATATTTTTATGCTTCAAAAAAAAAGAAAAAAAATCAAAAAAATAAAAAAAATCAAAAAAATATTCAAGTAATTAAGTAATTAAATAAATGAATAAGGGGACAAAATTACCCCAATGCTAAGCAAGTTAATGAAAAGATCAATGCATGTGTGATACAAAGTTAAGAGAAAAGTTGATGCATGAGTATGTGATACAAAAGTGGAAAAATTTTGGGGAGCTAGGCATGATTCTAAAAATATAAGGAGTATATGTATAGGTAAGAGCTTAGGTTAATCAAGGATTCAATTTATAACTCACTTAGCCATATATATACCCTCACTTTTACCTTAGCCCCATTACAACCTTGAAAAGACTTCGTGATGTTTGCATTGGTACATTAAATATTTGTTGATTGGTTAGGTGAAGAACAAAGTTTAGAAAGCATGACTAGGGAAGAGTAGAGTGATTACCCTATACACTTGAGAGATTAGAGTGCACATACACTACTAGTACGGGTTCAATGCTTAATTCTATGTTCCCTGCTCTCATGAGCTGTCTTCCTATAAGTTTAATTGTTTTTACTGTATAAATTTTAATTAGTGATATTTGATTTATATTTGTCTTGAAGAACTTATTTACTTTTAACCAAGTAGGCAAAATCATTTTAGCATATAGTTGTATTCATATACATAGGTTGCATTGCATTGCACGAGTCTTACTTTTCGCTACTCATTTATTTTATCTCCTTAAGCTAAGCATGAGGACACGCTAATGTTTAAGTGTGGGAAGGTTGATAAACCACTATTTTATGGTTCATCTTGTGTTTAATTGAGTGGTTTTTATTAATTCTTTACCCACTTATTCATATGAATTGCATGATTTTACAATTTCTTCCTAAGTTTGTTCTATGGTTGAAAACTTGCTTCCTAGAGATCTTTAATTTGTATATTTTAATTCTCCTTTATACCATTCGATGCCGTGATCCGTGTGCTAAGTGTTTCAGGCTTTATAGGGCAGGAATGGCTTAGAGAATGGAGAGGAAGCTTACAAAAATGGAAGGAACACAAGAAAAATGCAGTGACACGTGTGCGTGCCTGACGCGTACGCGTGGAATGGAGTTCTGCAAGATGACGCGCACGCGTGGATGATGCGTACGCGTGACAAGGAAATTCTCCAAATGACGCGCACGCGTGACTGACGCGTACGAATGACCTGCGCGATCTGCAAAATTAACAGAAAATGCTGGGGGCGATTTCGGGCCGCGTTTTGACCCAGTTTTTGGCCCAGAAATACAGAATAAAGCTAGGGAACACACAGAGACATACACATTCACATATTCTCATTAGGATAGTTTTAGGTTTTTATATCTGAATCTAGAGAGAAACTACTGTTCCTCTAGGTTCTCTTTACATTCATAGTTTATCAAGTTTATTGCTTTTGCTTTGGATATTGAAGAGTCATCACCTCCATTGAAGATACTATTCTAGTTTGTTTCCATACTTACTCTTTTATTTATTCCATATTCTTAATTCTTGTTTAGAGTGGTGATGAGCGGATAATTTATACGCTTTTTGGTATTATTTTTAGTATGTTTTTAGTATATTTTTGTTAGTTTTTATTATGTTTTTATTAGTTTTTAAATAAAAATCACTCTTCTAGACTTTACTATGAGTTTGTGTGTTTTTCTGTGATTTCAGGTATTTTCTGGCTGAAATTGAGGGACCTGAGCAAAAATCTGATTCAGAGGCTGAAAAAGGACTGCAGATGCTGTTGGATTCTGACCTCCTTACACTCAAAGTGGATTTTCTGGAGCTACAGAAGCCCAATTGGAGCGCTCTCAATTGCGTTGGAAAGTAGACATCCTGGCTTTCCAGCAATATATAAGTCTATACTTTGTCTGAGATTTGATGGCCCAAACCGGTGTTCCAAGTCAGCTCAATAATTCTGGCGTTTAACTCCAAAACTGGCACAAAAGCTGGAGTTAAACGCCCAAACTGGCACAAAAGCTGGCGTTTAACTCCAAGAAAAGTCTCTACATGAAAATACTTCAATGCTCAGCCCAAGCACACACCAAGTGGGCCCGGAAGAAGATTTCTGTATTAATTACTGATTTTTGTAAACCCTAGGCTACTAGTTCTCTATAAATAGGACCTTTTGCTATTACACTTTTTGGACACCTTTCATATACTTTCATAGTTCTTTTCACGTTTGGGGGCTGGCCTCACGGCCATGCCTGGACCTTGTGCTTATGTATTCTCAACGGTGGAGTTTCTACACACCATAGATTAAGGTGTGGAGCTCTGCTGTTCCTCATGAATTAATGCAATTACTACTATTTTTCTATTCAATTCACGCCTACTTCTTCTCTAAGATATCACTTGTTCTTCAAATTGATGAATGTGATGATCCATGACACTCATCATCCTTCTCACCTATGAATGCGTGACTGACAACCACTTCCGTTCTACCTTCGATCGAGTGCATATCTCTTGGGTTTTTAATCTAAGATTGGAACCTTCGTGGTATAGGTTAGAATTATGGCGGCCATTCCTGAGATCCGGAATGTCTAAACCTTGTTTGTGGTATTCTGAGTAGGATCTGGGAAGGGATGACTGTGACGAGCTTCAAACTCGCGATTGTGGGGCGTGTGACAGACGCAAAAGGATCAATGGATCCTATTCCGACATGATCGAGAACCGACAGCTGATTAGCCGATATTGTGACAGAGCATGAGGACCATTTTCACTGAGAGGATGGGATGTAGCCATTGACAACGGTGATGCCCAACATAAAGCTTGCCATGGAAAGGAGTATGAATGATTGGAAGAAGGCAATAGGAAAGCAGAGGTTCAAGGGGAACAAAGCATCTTCATACGCTTATCTGAAATCCAGCAATGAATTACATAAGTATCTCTATCTTTATTTTATGTTTATTTTCATCACCTTAAACTCCATAACCATTTGAATCCGCCTGACTGAGATTTACAAGATGACCATAGCTTGCTTCAAGCCGACAATCTCCGTGGGATCGACCCTTACTCACGTAAGGTTTATTACTTGGACGACCCAGTGCACTTGCTGGTTAGTTGTGCGGAATTGTGACAAAGTGTGATTCACGTTTAAGAGCTCCAAGTCCTTTGGCGCCATTGTTGATGATCACAATTTCGTGCACCAAGTTTTTGGCGCTGTTGCCGGGGACCGAACGAATGAACGAACAATAATTTCGCATTTGTTTCCGGCAACAACACCAAGTTTTTGGCGCCGTTGCCGGGGATTGTTCGAGTTTGGACAACTGACGTTTCATCTTGTTGCTTAGATTAGGTACTTTTCAGAATTTTTAAAAATGAATTCTAGAGTTTCAAGGTGATGTTCCTATCATCACAAAAGCTGATTGACTCCCATCAATTTAGCTATTGAATGTAATGTCCTGCTAAGCTTGGCCAAACATGTCTAATCTTTTTAGAGTGAAGCTTTAGACTAACATTGCATGATTCCTGGAATTCTCATTAAAAGTTTTGATTCTCTTTATTTTCTTTTCCATATAATTTTCGAAAATCACAAAATTTTTTTTTTTAAAAAAACCATAAAAATCAAAAAAATATTTCTTGTTTGAGTCTAGTATCAATTTTTAAGTTTGGTGTCAATTGCATGTTTCTGTTCTTCTTGCATTTTTCGAATTCATGCATGTTCTTCATTGATCTTCAAGTTGTTCTTGATGATTTCATTGCTCTGATCTTTAAATTCTCTTGTTTTGTGTGTCTTGTTGTTTCTCATATGCATTTTCAATTTGTTAGTGCCTCTTATATGAAAATTTTTAAGTTTGGTGTCCTGCATGCATTGTTTATTTTATCTTAGTTGCATTCTTATTGTTTCTCATCATTAAAAATTCAAAAATATTTTCAAAAATTATGTCTTTTCAAGTCAATAATACAGAGAATTGAAGATTCAGAACATTCAGTAGAGGAATCAAACAGAAAAAGCTGGGCGTTCAAAACGCCCAGTGAAGAAGGAAAACTGGCGTTTAAACGCCAGCCAG
Source organism: Arachis ipaensis (assembly GCF_000816755.2). Taxonomy (NCBI): domain Eukaryota; kingdom Viridiplantae; phylum Streptophyta; class Magnoliopsida; order Fabales; family Fabaceae; genus Arachis; species Arachis ipaensis. The sequence continues at coordinate 101,412,729 of NC_029788.2, forward strand.
GG
>NC_029788.2:101412850-101422662 GCF_000816755.2 Arachis ipaensis
AGTCTGAAATACAAGCAGCAACAGGCAGTACTAAGGAAGCTTCCTCTGAAGAAGAAGCTTATGATCCTGAGAACCCAGCAATGGAAGAGGTGAATTACATGGGACAATCCTATGGAAACACCTATAATCCTTCATGGAGAAATCATCCAAATCTCTCATGGAAGGATCAACAGAGACTTCAACAAGGTTTCAACAACAACAATGGTGGAAGAAACAGGTTTAGCAATAGCAAGCCTTTTCCATCATCTTCTCAGCAACAGACAGAGAATGCTAAGCAAAGCCACTCTGACTTAGCAACCATTGTCTCTGATCTAATCAAAACCACTCAAAGTTTCATGACTGAAACAAGGTCCTCCATTAGAAATTTGGAGGCATAATTGGGTCAGCTGAGTAAGAAAATTACTGAACTCCCTCCTAGCACTCTTCCAAGCAATATAGAAGAGAATCCAAAAAGAGAGTGCAAGGCCATAACCACATCTCACATGGCCAAACATGGAGACGAGGAAGAGGCAGTGATTCCCACTGAAAAAGACCTCAATGGACATCCACTGACCTCCATGGAATTCCCTAATGAGGAACCATGGGAATCTAAGGCTCAGACTGAGACCATAGAGATTCTATTAAATTTACTTCTGCCATTCATGAGCTCTGATGAGTATTCTTCCTCTGAAGAGGATGAAGATGTCACTGAAGAGCAAGTTGCTAAGTACCTTGGAGCAATCATGAAGCTAAATGCCAAGTTATTTGGTAATGAGACTTGGGAGAATGAACCTCCATTGCTCATCAAAGAACTGGATGACTTGACTAGGCAGAGATTACCTCAAAAGATACAAGACCCTGGAAAGTTCTCAATCCCTTGTACCATAGGCACCATGACCTTTGAGAAGGCTTTGTGTGACCTAGGATCAAGCATAAACCTTATGCCTCTCTCTGTAATGAAAAAGCTAGGGATCATTGAGGTACAAGCTGCTAGAATCTCACTGGAGATGGTAGACAATTCAAAGAAACAAGCTTATGGACTTGTAGAGGATGTCTTGGTAAAGGTTGAAGACCATTACATCCCTCCTAATTTCATAGTCCTAAAGACTAGGAAGTGTATGGATGAATCCATCATCCTTGGCAGACCCTTCCTAGCCACAGCAAAAGCTGTGATTGATGTTGACAGAGGAGAATTGATCATTCAAGTGAATGGAGACTCCCTTGTGTTTAAAGCTCAAGGATATCCCTCTGTCACCATGGAGAGGAAGCACGAAGAGCTTCTCTCAATACAGAGTCAAACAGAGCCCCTATAGTCAAACTCTAAGTTTGGTGTTGGGAGGCCACAACCAAACTCTAAGTTTGGTGTTGAACCCCCACATTCAAACTCTAAGTTTGGTGTTGGGAGGTTCCAACATTGCTCTGAACATCTGTGAGGCTCCATGAGAGTCCACTGTCAAGATATTGATATTAAAGAAGCGCTTGTTGGGAGGCAACCCAATCTTTACTTATCTATATTAAATTTCTATTTTCTATTGTTATTTTATGTTTTTTTTTGTAGGTTGATGATCATGTGAAGTCACAAAAATAATTGAAAAAGCAAAAACAAAGTGAAAAACAGAATGAAAAATATAACACCCTGGAGGAGACAGTTACTGGCGTTTAAATGCCAGTAAAGGTAGCAGAATGGGCGTTAAACCCCCAGTCTGGCACCATTCTGGGCGTTTAACGCCAGAAAAGGGCACCAGACTGGCATTTAACGCCAGGAATGGGTAAGAAGCTGGTGTTAAACGCCATAAATGGGCAGCAGCCTGGCGTTTAACGCCAAGATTGGCAGAAAGGGGCGTTTTGCACGCCACTTGGTGTAGGGATGAGATATCCTTGACACCTCAGGATCTGTGGACCCCACAGGATTCCCACCTACCCCACCACTCTCTCTCTTCTTCACCCATTCACCAATCACCTCAATACCTCTTCCCCAAAAACCCCTCACCTATCAAATCCCACCATTCTCTTCACCACTCACATCCATCCTTCATAAAACCCCACCTACCTCACCATCCAAATTCAAACCACTTTCCCTCCCAAACCCACCCTCTATAGCCGAACCATACACCCCCCTCACCCCTATATAAACTCATCTTCACTCCTTCATTTTCACACAACCTAAACACCAATTCTCCCCCTTGGCCGAAATACAAAGCCCACTCTATCTCCTCTATTTCTTCTTCTTCTACTCTCTTCTTTCTTCTTTTACTCGAGGACGAGCAACCTTCTAAGTTTGGTGTGGTAAAAGCTAAAACTTTTTGTTTTTCCATAACCATTTATGGCACCAAAGGCCGGAGAAACCTCTAGAAAGAGGAAAGGGAAGGCAAAAGCTTCCACCTCCGGGTCATGGGAGATGGAGAGATTCCTCTCAAGGGTGCATCAAGACCACTTCTATGAAGTTGTAGCCAAGAAGAAAGTAATCCCCGAGGTCCCTTTCAAACTCAAAAAGAATGAGTATCTGGAGATCCGACATGAGATCCGAAGAAGAGGTTGGAAAGTTCTCACCAACCCCATTCAACAAATCGGGATCTTAATGGTTCAAGAGTTCTATGCCAATGCATGGATCACCAAGAACCATGATCAAAGTGTGAACCCGGACCCCAAGAATTGGCTTACAATGGTCCGAGGGAAATACTTGGATTTTAGTCCGGAAAATGTAAGGTTGGAATTCAACTTGCCTATGATGCAAGGAGATGCACACCCCTACACTAGAAGGGTCAACTTTGATCAAAGGTTGGACCAAGTCCTCATGGACATATGTGAAGAGGGCGCTCAATGGAAGAGAGATTCAAGAGGGAAGCCGGTTCAACTAAAAAGGCATGACCCCAAGCCCGTGGCTAGGGGATGGTTGGAGTTCATCCAACGCTTAATCATTCCCACTAGCAACCGGTCCGAAGCTACTATAGACCGGGCTATCATGATACATAGCATCATGATTAGAGAAGAAGTGGAAGTTCATGAGGTTATATCCCAAGAACTCTACAAGGTGGCGGACAAGTCCTCCACTATGGCAAGGTTAGCCTTCCCTCATCTCATTTGTCACCTCTGTAATTCGGTTGGAATTGACATAGAAGAAGACATCCTCATTGATGAGGACAAACCCATCACTAAGAAAAGAATGGAGAAAACAAGAGAACCTCATCAAGAGCATGAAGAAACTCCTCATCATGAAATCCCTGAGATGCCTCAAGGGATGCATTTTTATCCTATTTAATTTTCAGTTGCTTGGGGATAAGCAACAATTTAAGTTTGGTGTTGTGATGAGCGGATAATTTATACGCTTTTTGGCATTGTTTTCAGTATGTTTTTAGTATATTTTAGTTAGTTTTTATTATGTTTTTATTAGTTTTTAAATAAAAATCACTCTTCTGGACTTTACTATGAGTTTGTGTATTTTTCTGTGATTTCAGGTATTTTCTGGCTGAAATTGAGGGACCTGAGCAAAAATCTGATTCAGAGGCTGAAAAAGGACTGCAGATGCTGTTGGATTCTGACCTCCCTGCACTCAAAGTGGATTTTATGGAGCTACATAAGCCCCATTGGCGCGCTCTCAATTGTGTTGGAAAGTAGACATCCTGGGCTTTCTAGCAATATATAATAGTCTATACTTTGTTCGAGATTTGATGGCCCAAACCGGCGTTCCAAGTCAGCTCAAGAATTCTGGCGTTAACTCCAAAACTGGCACAAAAGCTGGAGTTAAACGCCCAAACTGGCACAAAAGCTGGCGTTTAACTGCAAGAAAAGTCTCTATACGAAAATGCTTCAATGCTCAGCCCAAGCACACACCAAGTGGGCCCGGAAGAAGATTTCTGCATTAATTACTAATTTTTGTAAACCCTAGGCTACTAGTTCTCTATAAATATGACCTTTTTCTATTACACTTTTTGGACACATTTCATATACTTTCATAGTTCTTTTCACATTTGGGGGCTGGCCTCACGGCCATGCCTGGACCTTGTTCTTATGTATTCTCAATGGTGGAGTTTCTACACACCATAGATTAAGGTGTGGAGCTCTGCTGTTCCTCATGAATTAATGCAATTACTACTGTTTTTCTATTCAATTCACGCCTACTTCTTCTCTAAGATATCACTTGTTCTTCAACTTGATGAATGTGATGATCCGTGACACTCATCATCATTCTCACCTATGAACGCGTGACTGACAACCACTTCCGTTCTACCTTCGATTGAGTGCATATCTCTTGGGTTTCTAATCTAAGATTGGAACATTCGTGGTATAGGCTAGAATTATGGCGGCCATTCCTGATATCCGGAATGTCTAAACCTTGTCTGTGGTATTATGAGTAGGATCTGGGAAGGGATGACTGTGACGAGCTTCAAACTCACGATTGTGGGGTGTGTGACAGACACAAAGGATCAATGGATCCTATTCTGACATGATCGAGAACCGACAACTGATTAGCCGATGTTGTGATAGAGCATCAGGACCATTTTCACTGAGAGGACGGGATGTAGCCATTGACAACGGTGATGCCCAACATAAAGCTTGCCATGGAAGGGAGTATGAATGATTGGAAGAAGGCAATAGGAAAGCAGAGGTTCAAGGGGTACAAAGCATCTTCATACGCTTATCTGAAATCCAGCAATGAATTACATAAGTATCTCTATCTTTATTTTATGTTTATTTTCATCACCGTAAACTCCATAACCATTTGAATCCGCCTGACTGAGATTTACAAGATGACCATAGCTTGCTTCAAGCCGACAATCTCCGTGGGATCGACCCTTACTCACGTAAGGTTTATTACTTGGACGACTCAGTGCACTTGCTGGTTAGTTGTGCGGAATTGTGACAAAGTGTGATTCACGTTTAAGAGCTCCAAGTCCTTTGGCGCCATTGTTGATGATCACAATTTCGTGCACCAAGTGGTAATTGGATTATTTTGGATTTATTTAATGCAAATGATTACTTTTATCTTTAATTAATTTTCAAAGTTTTATTTTATTTAATTTATCATGTCTTCTTCTTATATTCTTATGAGTGTTTACATTCATGTCAATGGATTAGATTCCCTACTTGACATGGGGGTTGATTAGGAGGAGACACTTGAGTTGGAAGGCTTAAGTGATGGTTAAATTGGAAGTTGTTGGCTAATTCTGTATTTACTAACGCTAGACCTTCCCAAGGGAGAGGACTAGGATTTGCAAATAAGAGTTAGCTCAATTACTTGACTTTCCTTTATTTAGTAAGGGTTAACTAAGTGAAAATAACAACCTTTTTATACTACACTTGAGAGAATTCCAACAAGGATAGAACTTCCAATTAATCATTCCCCCAGTCAAGGCTTTTTATTTAGAATATTATAAACCTCTTTTAATTTTTATTGCACTAAATTACAATTGTTTATTTTCTATTACTCAATTCTCAAAACTCTCGAAAAAATCCTGATTAATAAATTAGCACCCTTTCTAGCAACTTGTTGGGAGACAACTTGGGACTCATACTCCCAGCATTTTTATTCTAAATTTTTTTGTGACAACCTTTCTAAATTGACGAGGCAGATTTTTGCTGGTTAAGAGCTATACTTGCAACGCTATTTTATTATATTATAATCTCTTAATTGGTCTAACTTCCGCCGCTCGTCAAGCACCATATCTCGGGGTTCCCAATTATGATTCTGAAAGGCGACATCTCCATGGAGATGTGTCGGGTTGGCAGTTGAATCGAGAACATGATATCACAGCCAATAGGACAGGCATTCATCATTTGCATTTTCTATCTATTTGTTTGCTTTGCTGACTTGTAATTGTATCCCTAATTGAATAACATGCCTATTTGCTTACTTGAATTACTTGCCTTATATGCTTCTATTTGTGTTTTACTTGCATTGTAATTAAGTGTGATTTCTACTAGGATTGAGGAGGTTCGGAAGGCAGTGGCGATGGGATCGCATGGAGGATAGGTTGGCGAAGGCTGTGGGACAGCGGTGTTTGGTTAGAATAGAAATCCCCTAAGATAGAGTACCCTGTTTATTTATGTTAAGATGTATATAATTATGCCTTATTGTTTTAGTATGCCTAAGATGAATCTTGTGATGGATATGAAGTCTAGGATTGCCTTTGGCGTCCCGGGGTCTTATATCCTACATTACTGGGCACTGTTACCATACTGAGAACCTCCGGTTCTCATACCATATTTCTGTTGTATTTTTTAGATGCAGGTCGTAACCCACCTCGGTGAGTTGCTTGGATGGTGACAGAAGTGGAGGATCCTGTTTCTCTTGGAGTCCTTTTGATTTATTTTGTCTATATATCTCTCACTTTTGTACTTTGCTTTTGCTTAAAGGCTTGTATTGAGAGAGAAAAACTTGTATAAGCTGATTTTACTGTCTGGTTTTTGTATAGTCTGTGTATAGCTAGCCGGCTTAAACTCTGCGAGCCGTGGCTAGATTTTCATGATATTATACTATTATCTTTTGCTATATCTTGTCTATATCTTGTGCTTTAAGTTAATAGCTTCGTCAGTACGTTTTGTGCTTTTCAAATCTTGTTTTTGAGCTATATCCTTCATCGGGCTTCTAGATATTATTAATTCTTTCAATATATTATATGTATGAGCTTAGAACTGTCGTAATCTCTGATTAACCTTTGCTTTACGACGCGAGGTAAAGCTTAGGCTAATTAGGGTATTACATCCTCCCCTCAACCTAGGAGGTTTAGAAACTCATACTGATAGAAAATACAATGATAAATGTGTAAAGTGTGCATCCCCCCTTGATGAGAGGTATAAAAGTCTTTAAATACTAAACTAATGACTAAGGATTATATTAAGAAGGGAAAAACAGTCTTTTAGTGCTAAAATCCACTTCTTGGGCCCACTTGGTGAGTGTTTGGGATGAACTTTGATGAGATCCACGTGCTAGGAGGCTCTAGAGCGTTGAACGCTGGCTAGGGGGTCCTCTTTGGGTGTTTGGACACTTGGTCTCCTCCTTTGGGCGCTGGACTCCTGGAGCGGGGCAGGAGGCTGGCATTGGACGCCAATTTTGGGCCTTCAATTCTGAAGCAAAGTATGGATTATTATACATTGCTGGAAAGTTCTGGAAGACAGCTTTCCATATCTATTGAGAACGCTCCATTTGGACTTCTGTAGCTCCAGAAAAGCTCTTTCGAGTGCAAGGAGGTCAGATCCAGACAGCATCTGCAGTGCTTTCTCTGTCTGTGATGAGCGGATATTTTATACACTTTTTGGGGTTAATTTCATATAGTTTTTAGTATGTTTTAGTTATTTTTTAGTTTATTTTCATTAGTTTCTAGGAAAAATTCATATTTCTGGACTTTACTATGAGTTTGTGTGTTTTTCTGTAATTTCAGGTATTTTCTGGCTGAAATTGAGGGAGCTGAGCAGAAATCTGATTCAAGCCGAAAAAGAACTGCTGATGCTGTTGGATTCTGACTTCCCTGTACTCAAAGTGGATTTTCTAGAGCTACAGAACTCCAAATGGCGCGCTTCCAATTGCGTTGGAAAGTAGACATCCAGGGCTTTCCAGAAATATATAATAGTTCATACTTTACTCAAGGATAGATGACGTAAACTGGCGTTCAACGCCAGTTCCATGCTGTAGTCTGGCGTCCAGCGCCAGAAACAAGTTACAAAGTGGAGTTCAACGCCAGAAAAGGATCCAAAGCTGGCGTTGAACACCCAAAACAGCCCTATGCACGTGATTAGCTTAATTCTCAGCCCCAGCACACACCAAGTGGGCCCCAGAAGTGGATTTCTACACCATCTATCATAGTTTGTTCATTTTCTATAAACCTAGGTTACTAGTTTAGTATTTAAACAACTTTTAGAGGTTTATTTCGCACCTCATAACATTTCAGATCTGAACTTTGTATCTTTTGACGGCATGAGTCTCTAAACTCCATTGTTGGGGGTGAGGAGCTCTGCTGTGTCTCGATGAATTAATGCAAGTATTTCTGTTTTCCATTCAACCATGCGCGTTCCAATCTAAGATATCCATTCGCAATTCAATATGAATGTGATGAACGTGACAATCATCATCATTCCTCCACGAACGCGTGCCTGACAACCACTTACGTTCCATCATAGAATGAATGAATATCTCTTAGATCTCTTAACCAGAATCTTCGTGGTATAAGCTAGATTGATGGCAGCATTCAAGAGAATCCGGAAAGTCTAAACCTTGTCTGTGGTATTCCGAGTAGGATTCAGGGATTGAATGACTGTGACGAGCTTCAAACTCGCGAGTGCTGGGCGTAGTGACAGACGCAAAAGGATAGTAAATCCTATTCCGGTACGATTGAGAACCTGCAGATGATTAGCTGTGCGGTGACAGCACATTTGGACCCTTTTCACTGGAAGGATGGATGGTAGCCATTGACAACGGTGATCTACCTACACACAGCTTGCCATAGGAGGACGTGCGTGCGTGAATCAGAAAACAAAGGAAAGCAGAATTTCAGAAGACAAAGCATTATTACTTGGACGACCCAGTGCACTTGCTGGTTAGTTGTGCGGAATTACATTGTGAAGTAATTTTCGTGCACCAAGTTTTTGGCGCCGTTGCCGGGGATTGTTTGAGTTTGAACAACTGACGGTGAATCTTGTTGCTTAGATTAGGAAAATTTTGTCTTTTGGGTCAGAGTCTTTTATTTTCTTTTCAAAAATTTTTTCAAAAATAATTTTTTCTATTAAATCTCGTGCCAAACTTTAAGTTTGGTGTTTTCTTGTTGATTTTCCTTTGTTTTTCAAAAAATTTATTTTGGTTTTCTAAAAATTTTAAGTTTGGTGTTCTTTCTTCATGTTCTTGTGTTCTTGTGAGTCTTCAAAGTGTTCTTGAGTTTTCCTTGTGTCTTGATCTTAAAATTTTTAAGTTTGGTGTAAAACAAATAACAGAAGAATGCCAAGCAGTTCAATTAAGAAGTGGGAAAACATTAAATACCCCACCTCAAGGCAGCAGGAAGCAAAGAAATGAGCAAACCACCCAAAATCCATCTGAGGATAGTAAGAGCCCAGGGAAAAATAATTTTGGCGCCAAAACGCCAGAAGTTGGGTGGAAGGCTGGCGCTGAACGCCCAGACCATGCTCAGGACTGGCGTTCAACGCCAGAAACAAGCAAGGATCTGGCGTTGAACGCCCAAAAGAAGCACAGTTCTGGCGTTCAAACGCCAGGAACAGATGAGGAGCTGGCGTCTAACGTCACTCCAGCTTCTAATTCTGGCACTCAATTGCCAGTGAGGGATCAAACACACACAAGTGCTGATAACAACCCATCTAAAAAGGCTTCTTCAACCACTTCTGTAGGAAATAAACTTACAGCAACTAAGGTTGAGGAATATAAAGCCAAGATACCTTATCCTCAAAAACTCCGCCAAGAGGAGCAGGATAAGCAATTTTCTCACTTTGCAGATTATCTCAGGACTCTTGAAATAAAGATTCCATTTGCAGAGGCACTTGAGCAAATACCTTCTTATGCCAAGTTCATGAAAGAGATCTTGAGTCATAAGAAGGATTGGAGAGAAACTGAAAGAGTTCTCCTCACTGAAGAATGCAGTGCAGTCATTCTGGGTTGTGAGTCTCGAATCAGAGTTGGAGGACATCTTTAAAGATGTTCAGCCTGATTTGGAGGATTCAGAGGAAATGAAAGAGCCTCTGAAATTTCCTCTGGAAGAGGAAAAACCTCCTAAACCCGAGCTCAAACCATTACCACCATCCCTGAAATATGAATTTCTGGGAGAAGGTGACACTTTTCCAGTGATCATAAGCTCTGCTTTAAACCCACAGGAAGAGGAAGCACTTATTCAAGT
>NC_029788.2:101422743-101437684 GCF_000816755.2 Arachis ipaensis
GTGTCACTTTATGGTGACTGAAGGGATTGTCCTTGGGCATAAAATTTCAAACAAGGGAATAGAGGTGGATCAAGCAAAAATAGAGGTAATTGAAAAATTACCACCACCTGCCAATGTTAAGGCAATCAGAAGCTTTCTGGGGCAAGCAGGATTCTATAGGAGGTTTATAAAGGATTTTTCAAAAATCGCAAAACCTCTGAGCAATCTGCTAGCTGCTGACACGCCAATTGTGTTTGACACAGAGTGTCTGCAGGTGTTTGAAACGCTGAAAGCCAAGCTGGTCACAGCACCAGTTATTTCTACACCAGACTGGACATTACCATTTGAGCTAATGTGTGATGCTAGTGATCACGCCATTGGTGCAGTACTGGGGCAGAGGCATGACAAGCTTCTGCATGTCATTTATTATGCTAGCCGCGTTTTAAATGATGCCCAGAAAAACTACACAACCCACGATTCAAAACCCAGGCTCATAAGATGGGTGTTGCTTCTGCAAGATTTTGATATAGAAATAAGAGACAGAAAAGGGACAGAGAACTAAGTGGCTGATCATCTGTCCCGGATAGAGCCAATAAAAGGGACGTCATTCCCCTCTCTTGAAATCTCTAAGACTTTTCCGGATGAGCATTTGTTTGCCATTCAGGAAACACCATGGTTTGCAGACATTGCAAACTACAAAGCTGCAAGGTTCATTCCCAAGGAGTACAGCAGGCAACAAAAGAAAAAATTAATTACTGATGCAAAGTACTACTTGTGGGATGAACCCTATGTCTTTAAGAGATGTGCAGATGGCATAATCCGTAGGTGTGTGCCTAAAGAAGAAGCACAAAGGATCTTATGGCATTGCCATGGGTCACATTATGGAGGTCATTTCGGAGGTGAGCGAACAGCCACCAAGGTCGTCCAATGTGGCTTCTACTGGCCTACACTCTACAAAGATTCCCGAGAGTTTGTACGTAACTGTGACAGTTGCCAGAGAGCTGGTAATTTGCCTCACAGTTACGCCATGCCTCAATAAGGAATCTTGGAGATTGAGTTGTTTGATGTATGGGGTATTGATTTCATGGGGCCTTTCCCACCATCATACTCAAACACTTATATTCTGGTGGCAGTTGACTATGTATCAAAATGGGTTGAGGCCATTGTCACACCCACCAATGATACTAAAACAGTGCTGAAATTCCTCCAGAAACATATATTCAGCAGGTTTGGTGTCTCCAGGGTACTAATCAGTGATGGGGGCACTCACTTTTGCAACAAACAGCTTTACTCTGCCATGGTCCGATATGGGATTCGCCACAAGGTGGCGACTCCATATCATCCACAGACAAATGGGCAAGCTGATGTCTCTCTCACAGAGAACTAAAAAGAATCCTGGAACGGACTGTAAGTACCCGTAGAAAGGATTGGGCACGAAGCTTGGATGATGCTCTGTGGGCTTACAGAACAGCATTCAAGACTCCTATAGGGACCTCTCCATACCAACTTGTGTATGGTAAGGCATGCCACCTGCCCGTGGAACTGGAACATAAAGCCTACTGGGAAACCAGATTCCTAAACTTTGATGCCAAATTAGCTGGAGAAAAAAGATTGCTCCAGCTAAATGAGCTAGAGGAATTCAGATTTACTGCTTTCGAAAATGCCAAGCTTTATAAAGAAAAATAAAAAAAGTGGCATGACAAAAAGCTGTCATCAAGAATCTTTGAACCAGGACAAAAGGTTCTGTTGTTTAACTCTAGGCTCAGGCTATTCCCCGGGAAACTGAATTCCCGGTGGAGGAGACCATATGTGATTACAAGTGTATCACCATATGGTTATGTGGAGCTTCAAGATATTGATTCTGACAAGAAGTTCATTGTTAATGGACAGAGAATCAAGCACTATCTTGAAGGCAATGTTGAGCAAGAGTGCTCAAGGCTGAAGCTAGATTAAAAGCTCAGCAAGGTCCAGTTAAAGACAATAAAGAAGCGCTTGCTAGGAGGCAACCCAGCCATAGGGCATCACTTCCTCTAAGCATTTTGCCCTATTCTTGATTCTATTTGTTTATATAAAGTTCACTGATACTAAGGTAAAGAGTCAATTGTATAAGTTCATAGGGTTACAGAAGGATTCTGCACACAAAACAGAGAAAAAGAGCTCACTGGCAAGAAAACGCCAGTAAAAGTGTATTTTGGGCGTTCAACGCCCAAAAGAACCATCCACTGGGCGTTGAACGCCAGTAAGGATAGCCATCTGGGTGTTAAACACCAGAAAAAAGCTCCTTCTGGGCGTTTAACGCCAGATTTACAGCGTCCTGGGCGTTCAAAAAAACGCTCAGTGACAAAGGAGTTCCTGGCGTTCAACGCCAGAAAGAAGCAACAGCTGGGCGTTGAACGCCCAGGATGGTGGGAAGGAGGTAAATTCATTTTTTCTTCATATTTTTCATTTTAATCTCAATTTTCATGTTTCAATTCATGATTTCTTGCATAAACATGTTACAAACCCTGATTTCTAAAATCCCTATTTTCTAAACACCCTTCTTTAAAAATATTAATTATATCTTAATCCATAAGCACAAATCCTTTTTTCAATCCAATTCAACTCTTTTTCAAAATTTTCAAAACAAATCTATCTCTTTTCATTCAAAAATCTTTTCAACTAATCAATATCTTTTTCAAATCTCCATATTATCTTTTTCAAAAATCCAATTTTATCTTTTTCAAATATCTTTCATATCTTTTCAATTTTAAACTATATCTTTTCTTATCATACTTATTTTTTAAAATCATATCTTCTATCTTATCTTTCTCCCTATTTTCGAAAACCCCCCTCCCTTTTAAAAACCCATTCGGCCTCCTTCCTCTCATCCACCATCCTACACTAGCTCTCTTTCTATCCCTCTCCTTTCTCTTCTTTTGCTTGAGGACAAGCAAACCTTTAAGTTTGGTGTGTTTATCTGTGATCACTAAACCATACCCACCAAGATCATGGCTCCTAAAGGAAAATAACCCACTCCAAGAGGCAAGAAAGAGAGTGTTCCAAAACCACTTTGGAATCAAGGGAAGTTCTTAACTAAAGAACATTCAGACCATTATTACAAAATAATGGGTCTAAGATCAGTGATCCCGGAAGTTAGATTCGATCTGAAAGAAGACGAATATCCGGAGATCCAGGAGCAAATCTGAATCAGGAACTGGGAGATCCTAGCCAATCCTGAAACAAAAGTGGGAAGGAATATGGTCCAGGAGTTCTATGCTAATATGTGGCATACAGACAGACAAAGACTATCTGGATCAGCTATCTATGACTATCGGACCTTGGTCAGAGGAAAGATTGTTCATACCCACCCTGACAAGATCAGGGAGATCTTAAAGCTACCTCAGCTGAAAGATGATCCAGACTCATTCAACAGGAGGAGCACAGGAAATTCTCCCAGAAATCCCTCAATCTGAATACTGGGAGTATCTTGAAACATCTATTACCAAGATGCAAGAAGCTATGGAACAAATACAGAAAGAACAGAAGGAACAAAGTAGCATTCTCTGCTATTTGCTTAAAGAACATGAGGAGCAAGTGCGTGACTTAAGGGAATTGAAGCGCCAGAAATTATCTCTTGAAGGACCAAGCACCCCGCAGATTAGAGGAACATCCACTTCCCAGAACAAAGGTTGTTAAATTCTAATCTTAGCCTTTACTCTGTGATAACTGTTTTTATTTTAGTTCTACCTTAGGAATCATATAGTAGTAATTAGTATCTATATTTTTGATTTTATCCCCAATTAAGCTATAATTTAATTTTATCATCATCATTAAACATGAATAAAATAGAAGAATTTCTTTAGAATAAGAGGCAATATTTTTCGAGTTTTTAATAAGATAAATTCTAATTATTTACATGTGGTGGCAATGCTTTCTGTCTTCTGAATGAATGCTTGAACAGTGCATATGTCTTTTGAATTTGATGTTTAAGACTGTTAAATATGTTAGCTCTTGAAAGAATGATGAACATGAGACGTGTTATTGATAATCTGAAAAATCATAAAAATGATTCTTGAAGCAAGAAAAAGCAGTGAATACAAAAGCTTGCAGAAAAAAAAAGGAGAGAGAAAATAGAGAAAGAAAAAGAAAAAGCAAGCAGAAAAAGCCAGTAGCCCTTAAAACCAAAAGGCAAGGGTAATACAAAAGGACCCCAAGGCTTTGAGCATCAGTGGATAGGAGGGCCTAAAGGAATAAAATCCTGGCCTAAGCGGCTAAACCAAGCTGTCCCTAACCATGTGCTTGTGGCGTGAAGGTGTCAAGTGAAAACTTGAGACTGAGCGGTTAAAGTCAAAATCCAAAGTAAAAAGAAGAGTGTGCTTAAGAATTCTGGACACCTCTAATTGGGAACTTTAGCAAAGCTGAGTCACAATCTGAAAAGGTTCACCCAATTATGTGTCTGTGGCATTTATGTATCCGGTGGTAATACTGGAAAACAAAGTGCTAGTTTTTAGTATGTTTTAATTAGTTTTTAGTTTATTTTCATTAGTCTCTAGGCAAAATTCATATTTCTGGACATTACTATGAGTTTGTGTGTTTTTCTGAAATTTCAGGTATTTTCTGGCTGAAATTGAGGGAGCTGAGCAGAAATCTGATTCAGGCTGAAAAAGGACTGCTGATGTTGTTGGATTCTGACCTCCCTGCACTCAAAGTGGATTTTCTGGAGCTACAGGACTCCAAATGGTGTGCTTCTAATTGCGTTGGAAAGGAGACATCCAGGGCTTTCCAGCAATATATAATAATCCATACTTTGCTCAAGGATAGATGACGTAAACTGGCGTTCAACACCAGTTCCATGCTGCAGTCTGGCGTCCAGCGCCAGAAACAAGTTACAAAGTGGAGTTCAACGCCAGAAAAGGATCCAAAGCTGGCGTTGAACGCCCAAAACAGCCCTATGCACGTGATTAGCTTAAGTCTCAGCCCCATCACACACCAAGTGGGCCCCAGAAGTGGATTTCTACACCATCTATCATAGTTTGTTCATTTTCTGTAAACCTAGGTTACTAGTTTAGTATTTAAACAACTTTTAGAGGTTTATTTCGCACCTCATAACATTTCAGATCTGAACTTTGTATCTTTTGATGGCATGAGTCTCTAAACTCCATTGTTGGGGGTGAGGAGCTCTGCTGTGTCTCGATGAATTAATGTAAGTATTTCTGTTTTCCATTCAAACATGCGCGTTCCTATCAAGATATCCATTCGCAATTCAATATGAATGTGATGAACGTGACAATCATCATCATTCCTCCACGAACGCGTGCCTGACAACCACTTACGTTCCATCGTAGAATGAATGAATATCTCTTAGATCTCTTAATCAGAATCTTCGTGGTATAAGCTAGATTGATGGCAGCATTCAAGAGAATCCGGAAAGTCTAAACCTTGTCTGTGGTATTCCGAGTAGGATTCAGGGATTGAATGACTGTGACGAGCTTCAAACTCGCGAGTGCTGGGCGTAGTGACATACGCAAAAGGATAGTAAATCCTATTCCGGTACGATTGAGAAACTGCAGATGATTAGCCGTGCGGTGACAGCGCATTTGGACCCTTTTCACTGGAAGGATGGATGGTAGCCATTGACAACGGTGATCCACCTACACACAGCTTGCCATAGGAGGACGTGCGTGCGTGAATCAGAAAACAGAGGAAAGCATAATTTTAGAAGACAAAGCATCGCCAAAACTCCAACATATTCTCCATCATTGCATACAAGTATAATTTGTGTTCTGCCCTTTTATTCCTTGCAATCAAATTTGATAAGTGAATTATTTTATTGTTTTTCCTGACTAAGAGTTACAAGATAACCATAGATTGCTTCAAGCCAACAATCTCCGTGGGATCGACCCTTACTCATGTAAGGTATTACTTGGACGACCCAGTGCACTTGCTGGTTAGTCGTGCACCAAGTTTTTGGCGCCGTTGCCGGGGATTGTTTGAGTTTGAACAACTGACGGTGAATCTTGTTGCTTAGATTAGGAAATTTTTGTCTTTTGGGTTAGAGTCTTTTATTTTCTTTTCAAAAATTTTTTCAAAAATAATTTTTTCTATTAAATCTCGTGCCAAACTTTAAGTTTGGTGTTTTCTTGTTGATTTTCCTTTGTTTTTCGAAAATTTTGTTTTAGTTTTCTAAAAATTTTAAGTTTGGTGTTCTTTCTTCATGTTCTTGTGTTCTTGTGAGTCTTCAAAGTGTTCTTGAGTTTTTCTTGTGTCTTGATCTTAAAATTTTTAAGTTTGGTGTTCCTTGGTGTTTTCCCACTAACCACTCTACTGCTTCATATGGGAGTAGTATCTGCATACCCTCCATTGGAGTCAGTAGCTTTGAGTTGAATCCTCAGCTCATTATCAAGGTGCAGCAAAGCTGCCAGTATTCCGGTCTTCCACAGGAAGAACCTACAGAGTTTCTGGCACAGTTTTTACAAATTGCTAACACAGTACATGATAAGGAAGTAGATCAGGATGTCTACAGATTATTACTGTTTCCATTTGCTGTAAAAGACCAAGCCAAGAGGTGGTTAAATAACCAACCTAAGGCTAGCATAAGGACATGGAAACAGCTGACAGAAAATTTCCTGAATCAATACTTTCCTCCAAAACGGATGACACAGCTAAGGCTGGACATCCAAGGCTTTAAACAAGGAGATAATGAATCTCTTTATGATGCCTGGGAGAGATACAGAGAGATGCTACGAAAATGCCCCTCTGAAATGTTTTCAGAGTGGGTTCAGTTAGACATCTTCTATTATGGGCTTACAGAAAGAGCTCAGATCTCTCTAGATTACTCAGCTGGTGGATCTATCCACATGAGGAAGACAATTGAAGAAGCTCAAGAGCTCATTGATACAGTTGCTAGAAATCAGCATCTGTACCTAAGTAGTGACCCTTCCATGAAAGAAGAGGCTAAAACAGTAACTACTGAACTCAGTCCTACAGAGCAAGCTGCTTAATTCAATTAGCAATTGGATTTTCTAACAAAGCAGTTAGCTGAATTCAAGGATAAACTACAAGAGACAAGGATGGCTAATATAAACATAGAAGTACAATTAAAGCAAACAAAGCAGCAGCTGTCAAAACAAATAACAGAAGAATGCCAAGCAGTTCAATTAAGAAGTGGAAAAGCACTAAATACCCCACTTCAAGGCAGCAGGAAACCAAGAAATGAGCAAACCACCCAAAATCCATCTGAGGACAGTAAGAGCCCAGGGAAAAATAATTCTGGCACCAAAACGCCAGAAGTTGGGTGGAAGGCTGGCGCTGAACGCCCAGACCATGCTTAGGACTAGCGTTCAACGCCAGAAACAAGCAAGGATCTGGCGTTGAACGCCCAAAAGAAGCACAGTTCTGGCGTTCAAACGCCAGGAACAGATGAGGAGCTGGCGTCTAACGTCACTCCAGCTTCTAATTCTGGCACTCAATTTCCAGTGAGGGATCAGACACACACAAGTGCTGATAACAAACCATCTAAAAAGGCTTCTTCAACCACTTCTGTAGGAAATAAACTTATAGCAACTAAGATTGAGGAATATAAAGCCAAGATACCTTATCCTCAAAAACTCCGCCAAGAGGAGCAGGATAAGCAATTTGCTCGCTTTGCAGATTATCTCAGGACTCTTGAAATAAAGATTCCATTTGCAGAGGCACTTGAGCAAATACCTTCTTATGCCAAGTTCATGAAAGAGATCTTAAGTCATGTGTCACTTTATGGTGACTGAAGGGATTGTCCTTGGGCATAAAATTTCAAACAAGGGAATAGAGGTGGATCAAACAAAAATAGAGGTAATTGAAAAATTACCACCACCAGCCAATGTTAAGGCAATCAGAAGCTTTCTAGGGCATGCAGGATTCTATAAGAGGTTTATAAAGGATTTTTCAAAAATTGCAAAACCTCTGAGCAATCTGCTAGCTGCTGACACGCCATTTGTGTTTGACACAGAGTGTTATTCCCCTATCTTGAAATCTTTGAGACTTTTCCGGATGAGCATTTGTTTGCCATTCAGGAAACACCATGGTTTGCAGACATTGCAAACTACAAAGCTGCAAGAAGGCTTAAGCTAGATTAAAAGCTCAGCAAGGTCCATCTAAAGACAATAAAGAAGCGCTTGCTGGGAGGTAACCCAGCCATAGGGCATCACTTCCTCTAAGCATTTTGCCCTATTCTTGATTCTATTTGTTTATATAAAGTTCACTGATACTAAGGTAAAGAGTCAATTGTATAAGTTCACAGGGTTACAGAAGGATTCTGCACACAAAACAGAGAAAAAGAGCTCACTGGCAAGAAAATGCCAGTAAAAGTCTGTTTTGGGGGTTCAACGCCCAAAAGAAGCATCCACTGGGCGTTGAACGCCAATAAGGATAGCCATCTGGGTGTTAAACTCCAGAAAGAAGCTCCTTCTGGGCGTTTAACGCCAGATTTACAGCATCCTGGGCGTTCAGAAAAACGCCCAGTGACAAAGGAGTTCCTGGCGTTCAACGCCAGAAAGAAGCAACAGCTGGGCGTTGAACGCCCAGGAGAGGCAGCATTTGGGCGTTTAACGCCCAAAACATGCAGCGTTTGGGCGTTCAAACGCCAGGATGGTGGGAAGGAGGTAAATTCATTTTTTCTTCATATTTTTCATTTTAATCTCAATTTTCATGTTTCAATTCATGATTTCTTGCATAAACATGTTACAAACCCTGATTTCTAAAATCCCTATTTTCTAAACACCCTTCTTTAAAAATATTAAATATATCTTAATCCATAAGCACAAATCCTTTTTTCAATCCAATTCAACTCTTTTTCAAAATTTTCAAAACAAATCTATCTCTTTTCATTCAAAAATCTTTTCAACTAATCAATATCTTTTTCAAATCTCCATATTATCTTTTTCAAAAATCCAATTTTATCTTTTTCAAATATCTTTCATATCTTTTCAATTTTAAACTATATCTTTTCTTATCATACTTATTTTTTAAAATCATATCTTCTATCTTATCTTTCTCCGTATTTTCGAAAACCCCCATCCCTTTTAAAAACCCATTCGGCCTCCTTCCTCTCATCCACCATCCTACACTAGCTCTCCTTCTATCCCTCTCCTTTCTCTTCTTTTACTTGAGGACAAGCAAACCTCTAAGTTTGGTGTGTTTATCCGTGATCACTAGACCATACCTACTAAGATCATGACTCCTAAAGGAAAACAACCCACTCCAAGAGGCAAGAAAGAGAGTGTTCCAAAACCACTTTGTAATCAAGGGAAGTTCTTAACTAAGGAACATTCAGACCATTATTACAAAATAATGGGTCTAAGATCAGTGATCCCGGAAGTTAGATTCGATCTGAAAGAAGACGAATATCCGGAGATCCAGGAGCAAATCCGAATCAGGAACTGGGAGATCCTAGCCAATCCTGAAACAAAAGTGGGAAGGAATATGATCCAAGAGTTCTATGCTAATATGTGGCATACAGGCAGGCAAAGACTATCTGGATCTGCTATCTATGACTATCGGACCTTGGTCAGAGGAAAGATTGTTCATACCCACCCTGACAAGATCAGGAAGATCTTAAAGCTACCTCAGCTAAAAGATGATCCAGACTCCTTCAATAGGAGAATGATGAGAACAGACAAGGGCCTAGATAAGATTCTAGAGGATATATGTATCCCTGGATCCAGGTGGACCACCAGCACGAAGGGTGTCCCAAATCAACTCAAAAGAGAAGATCTCAAACCAGTCGCCAGAGGATGGCTGGACTTCATTGGGCATTCTCTGCTGCCCACTAGAAACCGTTCTGAAGTCACTATTAGAAGAGCAGTGATGATCCATTGCATCATGATGGGAAAAGAAGTGGAAGTTTATCAACTGATTTCAACTGAATTTTACAAAATTGCAAACAAAAATTCCAAAGATGCCAGGTTAGTTTATCCAAGCTTGATTTCTATGCTCTGCAAGGACGCTGGAGTAAGGATGGGAATAACTGAGTATATCTCAGTTGAGAAGCCAATCACCAAAGCATCAATGGAAAAACAACAAGCACAAGATGACCCCATCAAGAAGAGAACACAAGAAATTCTCCCAGAAATCCTTCAATCTGAATACTGGGAGTATCTTGAAACATCTATTACCAAGATGCAAGAAGCTATGGAACAAATACAGAAAGAACAGAAGGAACAAAGTAGCATTCTCTGCTATTTGCTTAAAGAACAGGAGGAGCAAGGGCGTGATTTAAGGGAATTGAAGCGCCAGAAATGATCTCTTGAAGGACCAAGCACCCCGCAGATTAGAGGAACATCCACTTCCCAGAACAAAGGTTGTTAAATTCCAATCTTAGCCTTAACTCTGTGATAACTTTTTTTATTTTAGTTCTACCTTAGGAGTCATATAGTAGTAATTAGTATCTATATTTTTGATTTTATCCCCAATTAAGCTATAATTTAATTTTATCATCATCATTAAACATGAATAAAATAGAAGAATTTCTTTAGAATAAGAGGCAATATTTTTCGAGTTTTTAATAAGATAAATTCTAATTATTTACATGTGGTGGCAATGCTTTCTGTCTTCTGAATGAATGCTTGAATAGTGCATATGTATTTTGAATTTGATGTTTAAGACTGTTAAATATGTTGGCTCTTGAAAGAATGATGAACATGAGACGTGCTATTGATAATCTGAAAAATCATAAAAATGATTCTTGAAGCAAGAAAAAGCAGTGAATACAAAAGCTTGTAGAAAAAAAAAAGAGAGAGAGAAAATAGAGAAAGAAAAAGAAAAAGCAAGCAGAAAAAGCCAGTAGCCCTTAAAACCAAAAGGCAAGGGTAATAAAAAAGGATCCCAAGGCTTTGAGCATCAGGGAAAAATTCATATTTCTGGACTTTACTATGAGTTTGTGTATTTTTCTGTAATTTCAGGTATTTTTTGGCTGAAATTGAGGGAGTTGAGCAGAAATCTGATTCAGGCTGAAAAAGGACTGCTGATGCTGTTAGATTCTGACCTCCCTAAACTCAATGTGGATTTTCTGGATCTACAGAACTCCAAATGGCGCGCTTCCAATTGCGTTGGAAAGTAGACATCCAGGGGCTTTCCAGCAATATATAATAGTCCATACTTTGCTCAAGGATAGACGATGTAAACTGGCGTTCAACGCCAGTTCTATGCTGCAGTCTGGCGTCCAGCGCCAGAAACAAGTTACAAAGTGGAGTTCAACGCCAGAAAAGGATCCAAAGCTGGCGTTGAACGCCCAAAACAGCCCTATGCACGTGATTAGCTTAAGTCTCAGCCCCAGCACACACCAAGTGGGCCCCAGAAGTGGATTTCTACACCATCTATCATAGTTTGTTCATTTTCTATAAACCTAGGTTACTAGTTTAGTATTTAATCCTGACTAAGAGTTACAAGATAACCATAGATTGCTTCAAGCCAACAATCTCCGTGGGATCGACCCTTACTCACGTAAGGTATTACTTGGACGACCCAGTGCACTTGCGCACTTGCTGGTTAGTTGTGCGGAATTACATTGTGAAGTAATTTTCGTGCACCAGTCTCTGAATCAGACTTTTGCTCCAGCTCCTCAATTTCAGCCAAAAAATACCTGAAATTGCATAAAAACACACAAACTCAAAGTATAATAAAAAAATGTAAATTTTACACTAAAACCTATAAAAACTTAATAAAAATTAAACAAAACATGCTAAAAATTATATGAAAATGATGCCAAAAAGCGTATAAAATATCCTCTTATCACAATACCAAACTTAAACTATTGCTTGTCCCCAAGCAACTAAAAACAAAATAGGACAAAAAAAGATTAAGATACAATAAATCTCAGAGTTTCCAATGAAGCTCAGTTTCAATTTGATGAGCGGGACTTAGTAGCTTTTTGCTTCTGAGTAGTTTTGGCATCTCACTATCCATTGAAACTCAGAAATGTTGGTCTCTTTAGGAATGTAGAATCCAGATGATATTATTGACTCTCCTAGTTTAGTTCTTTTTTATTCTTGAACACAGCTTTTAGATTCTTGGCCATGACCCTAAGCACTTTTTTTTCCAGTATTACCACCGGATACATAAATGCCACAAACACTTTAACTGGGTAAACCCTTTTGGATTGTGATTCTGCTTTGCTACAATCCCCAAATAGAGGTGTCCAGAGTTCTTAAGCATACTCTTAGGATCTTTGGATCCTTTTACCCTTGCCTTTTGGTTTAAAGGGTTATTGGCTTTTTGCTCTTGCCTTTTGGTTTAAAGTGCTATTGGCTTTTTCTACTTTTTATTTTTCATTTTTTTGCATGCATATATATAATTTTTCTTTTATCAACATGCTTTTTCTTTTTCTTTTTTCTACTTTTTCTTGCTTTAAGAATCAATTTTTGGATTTTTCAGATTACCAATAATACTTTTCCTTTTTCATCATTCTTTCAAAAGGCAACATTCTTAATTTCAACTTCAAATATGCACTGTTTATTCATACATTCAGAAAGCAAAAGCAATGCCACCACATCAAAATAATTGAATTATTCTTATTATATAACTTGAAATTGTATCTCTCAATTCTTTTCAATTAAAATTTTCTTTTAAGAAAGGTGAGAGACATATGGAATATTTTATAACTTTAAGACATAGATAGAAATGATCATGTAGTAAGAACAAGAGAACAGACTATAAAGCATAATAGAAAACAAAAAAAAAATGACATAAGGAGAGGGGATTAAGAGAACGAATCCACCTTAATGGTGGTGGCTAGTGCTCCTCCTTGAGGATCCAATGTAGTACTTGATCTCTTCAATGTCACTCCTTTGTCTTTGTTGTTCTTCTCTCATAGCCCTTTGATCTTCTCTAATTTCATTGAGGATGGTTGAATGCTCTTGATGCTCTATCTTCAACTGATTCATGTTAGAGCTCAATTCTGCCATGGAAGTATGCTATTGATCCCAATAGCTTTGAGGAGGAAAATATATCCCTCGAGGCATCTCAAGGATCTCATGTTGAGGCGGTTGCACAGGCTCATGTGCATGCTCTCTAGTTTGCTCCATCCTTTTCTTAGTGATAGGCTTGTCCTCCTCAATGGAGATATCTCCTTCTATGACAATTTCAGCTGAATTGCATAGATGATAAGGTGTGGGAATGCCAACCTTGCTTTGGTGGAAGGCTTCTCAGCTATCTTGTACAATTCTTGAGGAATCACCTCATGTACTTCCACCTCACTTCCAATCATGAGGCAATGGATCATGATAGCTCTTTCAATGGTCACTTTTGACCGGTTGCTAGTGGGGATGATAGAGCGTTGGATGAATTCTAACCATCCTCTATGGGTTTGGAGGGCTTTGATGATGAATCTCTACCTCTCCCAAGATTTAAAGGTGGCGGCTACTGCCTTTCTTTTCATCTTTCTAGAGGATTCTCCAACCTTGAGTGCCATAAGTGGTAATAGAAAGCAAAAAGCAACACTTTTCTCACACCAAACTCAAAAGCTTTGCTCATCCTCGAGTAAAAATAAATAAAAGAGAAGAATGGAGTAGAAGAAGAAAAAAATAGAAGAAGAAGGGGGTAGAAGGCAATTCGGCCAAGGGGTGGGAAAAATGGGAGGGAAATTTGATTTTGAAGTGGGTGGGGGTTGGTGAGATTTATAATGGATTTAGGGACGTGATATGGATGTGATTGGGCTAGGATTTATAGGAAACAGTGTATGGAGAAATGTGAAAGTAAGTAGGAAGAAGTGGGGGTAGCTAAAGATGCTGTGGGACCTACTGGTCCAGAGAGGGTAGGGAATTCAGATTCTCTGCCCTCTGTATTGGCGTTGAACGCCCAGGGTCTACTCCCTGGCTGGCATTCAACACCAACCACACTCCATCCAGAGTGTTCTGTTTTCACTGCTGAACTATTCTGTCTCTATTCTGACTACTGCACATGATCATGAACCTAAAAAAAACTTTAAAGAAAAATAAAATTAAGGAATTAAAAGAAATAGAAATAATTAATTAAGATGAGTATGGGCTCAGAATTTTACCTCTTACGGTGAACTTTCTTCCTGTCTTCTCATGAACGAGCTCCACATGCTCTAGAGACAGGACACGACTCACTGGATGTGGTATGACTGGTTTCTTGGTGAAGACAACTCTCAGGTCAGGTGAGAGGCCTTCAGTGGGGACTTTCTTATCCCTCCAGCCTTTAGGTACTTTCTTCCTAGTACATTTGTTCTCAGTGTTTGTTAATGGCTACCCAATAGCAGACTTAGAATTGATGTTTGGGGGTTTAGTAAAGCTCTGCACTGAAAGAGATTATTGGAACACTAGGTGTTGCACCATTGTCTCTTGCTTATCAGAGGGAGAATTGGGATTGGACATCTTGAACAAGCTGTAGTCCTCTCCTAGTTGGAAAACCAGTTCTCTCTTTGCCACAATAATCATGGCTTTTGCAGTGGCTAGGAAAGGTCTTCCGAGAATGATAGAGTCATCATCATCCTCTCCAATATCCAATACTATGAAGTTTGCAGCGATATAATGGTCTTCAACTGTTACCAAGACATTCTCTACTAAGCCATATGGCTTCTTCATTGACTTGTCTGCCATCTCTAGTGAGATGTTTACAGCTTGTACCTCAAAGATTCCTAGCTTCTCCATTACAGAGAGTGGCATGAGGTTTATACTTGACCCTAGGTCACACAGAGCCTTCTCAAAGGTCATGGTGCCTATGGTGCCTATAATTAGGAAGCGTCCAGGATTTGGAAGCTTCTGAGGTAGCTTCTGCTGAACCAAAGTATTGAGTTCTTTGGAAAGCACTAGAGGTTCTTCCTCCAAAGGCTTTGTACCAAATAGCTTGGCATTCATCTTCATGAGACCTCCTAGGTACCGAGCAACTTGCTCTTCCCTAGTGTCTTCATCCTCATCAGAGGATGAGTGTTCATCAGAACTCATGCATTGCAGAAGTGCATGCAAAGGAACCTCTATGGTCTCTATAT
>NC_029788.2:101437990-101529079 GCF_000816755.2 Arachis ipaensis
AAGCATAGGAAACATGTTTTTTACATACATCACATAATAAGGAAGGGAAAGTAAAACCATGCAATTTATATGAATAAGTGAGTGAAGGATTGAATAAATCACTTAAATTAGGCACAAAGTATATCATAAAATATGGGTTTATCAATCTCTCCATCTCCCAAGATTCAGAGGTGGCGGCTACTGCCTTTCCTTTCCTCTTTCTAGAGGATTCTCCAACCTTGGGTTCCATAAGTGGTAATGGAAAGCCAAAAGCAACGCTTTTCCAACACCAAATTTAAAAGCTTTGCTCGTCCTCGACCAAAAATAAAGAAAAGAGAAGAATAGAGTAGAAGAGGAAGAAAATAGGAGATAGAGGGGGAGAGGAAGCTCGGCCAAATGGGGCTTATGAGTGTGCGTATGAAGGGTTAGAAGGAGGGGTATTTATAGGAAGTGGGTAGGGTTGGGTTCGGTCATGGGTGAGTTATTAGGAGGAAATTTTGATTTTGAAGTGGGTGGGGGTTGGTGGGAGTTATGATGGTTTTACGGAAGTGATATGGATGTGATTGGACTAGGGTTTATAGGAAAGAATGTATGGGGAAGTCTGAAAGAAAGTGGGGTAGGTGAAGATGCTGTGGGACCCACTGGTCTTGAGAGGTTAAGGAATTCAGATTCCCTGCCCTCTGCACTGGCGTTTGAACGCCCAGGATCTGCTCCCTGGCTGGCGTTCAACACCAGCAACACTCCATCCAAAGTGTTCTGTTTTCACTGCTGAACAATTCTGTCTCTGTTCTAACTGCTGCACATGATTATGAACCTAAAAATAAACTAAAGAAAACAAAATTAAGAAATTATAAGAAATAAAAATAATTAATTAGGGTTGGGTTGCCTCCCAACAAGCGCTTATTTAACGTCATTAGCTTGACGGTTAGCTCCTTACGGAGTTGAGTATGGGCTCAAAATTTTTCCCCTTATAGTGAACTTTCTTCCTGTCTTCTCATGAATGAGCTCTACATGCTCTAGAGACAGGACACGACTCTCTGTATGTGGTATGACTGGTTTCCTGGTGAAGATAACTCTCATGCCAGGTGAAAGGCTTTCAGTTGAAACTTTCTTGTTCCTCCAGCCTTTAGGTACTTTCTTCCTAGTACCTATGTCTTTAGAGCTTGTTGATGGCTCCCCAACACCAAACTTAGAATTGATGTTTGGGATTCGACATCTTGAACAAGATGTAGTCCTCTCCTAGTTGGAAAATCATTTCTCCCTTTGCCACATTAATCATGGCTTTTGCAGTGGCTAGGAAAGGTCTCCCGAGAATGATAGATTCATCCTCATCCTCTCCTATGTCCAAGACTATGAAGTTTTCAGGGATGTAGTAGTCTTCAACCTTTACCAAGACATCCTCTACTAAGCCATACGGCTTCCTCATTGACTTGTCTGCCATCTCTAGTGAGATGTTTACAGCTTGTACCTCAAAGATTCCTAGCTTCTCCATTACAGAGAGTGGCATGAGGTTTATACTTGATCCTAGGTCACAAAAAGCTTTCTCAAAGGTCATGGTGCCTATGGTGCAAGGAATTAGGAAGCGTCTAGGATCTGGAAGCTTCTGAGGTAGCTTCTATTGAACCAAAGCCTTGAGTTCTTTGGAAAGCACTAGAGGTTCTTCCTCCAAAGGCTTTGTACCAAATAGCTTGGCATTCATCTTCATGAGACCTCCTAGGTACCGAGCAACTTGCTCTTCCCTAGTGTCTTCATCCTCATCAGAGGATGAGTGTTCATCAGAACTCATGCATTGCAGAAGTGCATGCAAAGGAACCTCTATGGTCTCTATATGAGCCTTGGCTTATTTTAGTTCTTGGATAGGGATTTCTTGAGTAGGTATTGAGCACTCAGAGGGTGTGCCTTTACTAGCATTCAACACCAGCTCTGATGGCTTTTTGGGCGTTGAATGCCCATGCGGTATACCCTTATTGGCATTAAACGCCAGTTCCCTTACCTTTTTGGGCGTTGAACGCCCAGCAGGGATGTCCTAGCTGGCGTTCAACACCAGCTTCCCTGCCTGTTAGGGCATTGAATGCCCAGTGAGGACTTCCTCACTGGCGTTCAACGCCAGCTCTGATGCCAGGATGGGCATTGAACTCCTAGTGAGGGCTTCCTCACTGGCGTTCAGCGCCAGGCTCTTAGCCAGTTTGGCATTGAATGCCCAATGAGATCTTCCTCACTCAAGTTCAATGCCTTCCCAATCTCTTCAGATTCAGCCTCAACCTCAGTGGTGATGGCCTTGCACTCTTCTCTTGGGTTCACCTTAGTGTTACTAGGAAGAGTATCAGGAGGAGTCTCAGTAATCCTCTTGCTTAGCTGACCAACTTGTACCTCCAAATTTTTGATGGAGGACCTTGTTTCAGTTATGAAACTATGAGTGGTCTTAGAGAGGTTAGAGACTATAGTAACTAAGTCAGAAAGACTCTACTTAGGATTCTCCATATTCCCTTAAGAAGATAGGAATGGTGGTCTGTTGTTGAACCTATTCTGGGTTCTTCCACCTTGATTATTATTGAAACCTTGCTGAGGTTTCTGTGTTCCATGAGAGGTTAGGATGATTCCTCCATGAGGGTTTGTAGGTGTTTTCATAGGGTTCTCCCATGTAATTTTCCTCCTCCATAGTGGGTTGACCAGGATCATAGGCTTCTACTTCAGAAGAAGCTTCCTGAGTGCTGCCAGGTGTAGCTTACATTTCAGTCAAATGCTGAGAGGTCGTATTGATCTGCTGGGTCAAGATCTTGTTCTGGGCCAATATGGCATTCAGAGTGTTAACTTCAAGAACTATTTTCTTCTGAAGTACCCCATTACTTACAGGGTTTCTTTCAGAAGTATACATGAATTGGTTGTTTGCAACCATCTCAATGAGTTCTCTTGCTTCTGTAGGCGTTTTCTTCAAGTAGAGTGATCCATATACAAAGCTGTCCAATGATATTTTGGGCATCTCAGATAGACCATCATAGAAAATTCCTAGGATAGACCATTCTGAGAGCATGTCAGGAGGACACCTCCTGATCAGTTACTTGTATCTTTTCCAAGCTTCATAGAGGGATTCACCTTCTCTTTGTCTGAAGGTTTGAACTTCCACTCTGATTTTGCTAATCTTTTGAGGAGGAAAGAATTTAGGTAAGAAAACATTGACCAGCTTTTTCCAAGAGTTTAGGCTCTCTTTAGGTTGAGAATCCAACCATATCTTAGCTATGTCTATTACAACAAAGGAAAAGAGCATAAGTTTGTAGACCTCAGGATCCACTCCATTGGTCTTAACAGTATCACAAATTTGCAAGAATTCCGATAGGAATTGATGTGGATCTTCTAGTGGAAGTCCATGGAACATGCAATTCTGTTGCAGAAGAGAGACTAACTGAGGCTTAAGCTCAAATTTGTTAGCTCCAATGGAAGGTATGGAGATACTTCTTCCATAAAAATCATAGGTAGGCATGGTGAAGTCACCAAGAACCTTTCTTGCCTCTCCTTCATGATTGGCCATGTCTTCAGCTTCTTGTTCAAAATTTTCTGAGAGGTTTCTTCTAGAGTGTTGTGCTTTAACTTGTTGTAAGGTCCTCCTTAAATTCCTCTCAGGTTCAGGAATAAGATTAAAGAGAGGTTCTTTATCCTTATTCCTGTTCATAAACAAGAAAAGAAGAAACCAAGGACAGAGGAGAATGGGAGCTCTATGTTCAAGAACAGAGGACTCCCTGTGAGATGTGAAGAAAGAAGAGGAAGAAGAATGAAGATAGAAGAAGGAGAAGAAGAATTCAAATAAATAGAAGTAGATAAGAGAAGAATTAGAAGTAGAAAAGATAAACAAGAATTAAAATATTTTTGTTTTTGTTTTATTTATTTATGTGTAATTCGAAAATAAAGGTTAATGAATTAAAATGAATTGAAAATTTAATTATGAATTTTGAAAAAGAAGAGAGAGAAATAAAGGAGGGATTTTCGAAAATTAGGAGAGAGAAGAATTAGTTAGGAAGTTTTGAAAAAGAAGAGAGACAAGATAAGTAACTAATTAGGAAAGATTTGAAAACAAGATATGATAGAATATTAGAAAAGATTTGAATTTAAAATTTTAAGAAAGATAAAAAGATAAGATTTTTTTTGAAAAAAATATAATTTTTGAAAAGATTTGATTTTGAAATTTGAAATTAAGATAAGATAAAATAATAATTTGAAATTAAAATCTGAAATTTTTTTGTGTAATTTTCGAAAATTAATGCAAAGATAAGAAAAGATATTTTATTTTTTTGATTTTTGAATTTAATGAAGAAAGAGAAAAACAACAAAAAGACAACAAACTTAAAATATTTAGATCTAAAGCACCTACTATGTGAAAATTGGAAGGAAAAACACAAAGAGACACCAAACTTAAAAATTTTAAGATCAAACCAAGAACACTTTGAAGATAAAAAAGAACACCAAGAATAAAACTCAAAGAATTCAAAGAAAACAAGAACACACAAAAGACACCAAACTTAAAATTTTTGAAAACCAAACACACAATTTTCGAAAATTTAAAGAAAGGACATAGGAAGACACCAAACTTAAAGATTGACACAAGATTCAAACAAAAGAAACTATTTTTGAAAATTTTTTAAAAGAAAGACTCAAAGAATTCGAAAATTTCAACAAGAACAAAAATAAAAGACTCAAACCAAAAACAAAAGATTAAACAAAGAACAGAAAAAAAAATTTTTGAAATTTTTTTTCGAAAAAAAGAAGAAGAAAATAAAATAAAATAAAAAATCTAAAAAAATTAAAGACAATACCTAATCTAAGGAACAAGATAATTCGTCAGTTGTCCAAACTCGAACAATTCCCGCAACGGCACCAAAAACTTGGTGCACGAATTCCCACACTTCGTACAGCTGAACCAACAAGTGCACTGGGTCGTCCAAGTAATACCTGAGCGAGTCAGGGTCGATCCCACAAGGATTGTGGTTTGAAGCAAGCTATGGTTATCTTGCAGATCTTAGTCAGGTGAATAGGAGCTGTAGGTATGTTTGTTTAATTGTATAAAAGGAAATAAAAAGAAAAGGGTACTCAGAACTCAGAAGTTGTATAAACTATGATAAGAAGGTGGTTAAGGCTTGATATGCTTTGTCCTTCTAGATTAACTATGGTCTTACTGTCTTCTTCAATTGTGAATGATTTCTTCTATGGAAGGCTATGTGTGATTAATGTCTTTTTTAAGAGATTGCTAATACTCCTCCAAATTTGAACCCTAGGGTTAGTGCAGATCCAGTCTAATTGAAGGTGAAGCTCATGCAGTTCATTCTCCTTGGTGATCCTACTAATGCCACAGACAAGGTCGAATCTTCCGGATTAGAGGATGCTGCACCTTTGGGTTCTAGCTTCTACCACAGAGACCCCTAATCTCCCCGTACTACGGCTGAACTGGTGTCTCGAGAAGTCCCCAACGAAGTCGTGGATTAGCCGTCTAAGAGATGTATAATCAAGCTAGTGGTTCATCATTGTCCGATGAAAGACTCACTTTCAACCCATGTAGAATGTGATAACCTTATGCCAGTTCAACGCATTCATATTGATGAAGAACGAAGATACATCTTAGAATATAGAATCAAACACGAATTGAGAAAGAACAGTAGTACTTTTATTAATGCATAAAACTTAGTTGGGCTCCTCCCTTCAACCTAGGAGGTTTAGAAACTCATACTGATAGAAAATACAATGATAAATGTCTAAAGTGTGCATCCCCCCCCCCCCTTGATGAGAGGTGTAAAAGTCTTTAAATACTAAACTAATGACTAAGGATTACATTAAGAAGGATAAAACCGTCTTTTAGTGCTAAAATCCACTTTTGGGGCCCACTTGGTGAGTATTTGGGCTGAGCTTTGATGAGATCCACGTGCTAGGAGGCCTCTAGGGCGTTGAACACTGGCTAAGGGGTCCTCTTTGGGCGTTTGGAAGCTGGTCTCCTCCTTTGGGCGCTGGACGCCTAGAGTGCGGTAGGAGGCTGGCGTTAGACGCCAGTTTTGGGCCTTCAATTCTGAAGCAAAGTATAGAGTATTATACATTTCTGGAAAGCTTTGGAAGTCAGCTATCCATATCTTTTAAGAACGCTCCATTTGGAATTTTGTAGCTCCAGAAAAGCTCTTTCGAGTGCAAGGAGGTGAGATCCGGACAGCATCTGCAATGCTTTCTCTGTCTCTGAATCAGACTTTTGCTCCAACTCCTCAATTTCAGCCAAAAAATACATAAAATTGCATAAAAATACACCAACTCAAAGTAGAATCCAAAAATGTGAATTTTACACTAAAACCTATAAAAAACTTAATAAAAATTAAACAAAACATGCTAAAGCCTATATGAAAATGATGCCAAAAAGCGTATAAAACATCCGCTCATCAACGATCTTCACGTCTACCACAATATTGTCCTAGCTAATCAGGAAAAGGTCTACCTCGGGAGCAATAACTTGGAACTTGGCCTTTAGATTTGCAAACATTTCGTCCATTCCCTTAGACACAGATTCCTCGAGTTTTGCATATTTGTCCTGGGCCTTATTCAACACATCCACGAGGTCAAGCCTCTCCCCGAAGACAGGGGTGTAGCTCTCCTCTGCCTTCTTCCTCAAACCTTTCGACATAGTCAAGGCCACCTCCGCCTGTTTTAACTTGGCCCAAGCTTTACCCAAGTCGTATAGCAATGCATCCATCTCCTCCTCAAGCTCCTTTTTTGTCACCTTCAGAGAAGCCACCTCAGCCTGAGAATCCACCAATGAATTGTGGGTCGCGCTAAGGGGAGTCTTCTCCAACACCCTGGCCAAAGCTGCACATACACCGGCCATCCAAATTCTACCTCGGGCCAGGAGTTGAAGATGGTTTTTGATGGACACGTCATCCATACTAATGTGGCTATGAGGGAAAATATGCTTCTCACTCCAAGCAAGCCCGTCAAAGCCCTTATTGTATATGCTTTGAAACTCAACAAACTTGTGTCTTTTAGGATTTGGCTCGGATGAAGAAGGAGGAGGACGGGCTGCGGGCCTGTCTGAGGTGGAAAGGGGAGGAATTGGCCGAGACGGGGGACGGGTAAAAACCTTTCGAGAGGCTGACGTACCCGAGTCTGACTTTGAGGGTAAAGGTCGGGCAGCAGTGTCACCAGCCTCCTTTAATTGTATACCCCGAGCCTCCTTTAATTGTATGACGTTCTTTCTGGTGTCTTCATGGCAGCCGACTTAGGAGCCATTCTTTCTATAACATGAAAATAAAGACACACTAGTCATCAACATAACCTTACAACCAAAATTCATAAGCAAAAGGAAAGAAGGCTACCTAGCCCGGACTGGAGTTGACTGGGATCTGATGCGTGAGCATTATAACACCAAACTTAATTTTAGAAATTAAGAAAAAAATTTTAAATAAAATGAGACTAAATTTTTGAAAAATTTAAAGAACAGGAACAAATAAAAATTAAAAACTAAAAATGCCTAATCTAAGCAATCAAACAACGGTTAGTTGTAAATCACTGTCAATCCCTGGCAACGGCACTAAAAACTTGGTGCGGAATTCAAAGTCCACAAACTAATCGACAAGTGTACCGGGTCATACCAAGTAATACCTCAGTTGAGTGAGGGTCGATCCCACGAGGATTGATAAACTGAGCAACAATAGTCGAATGATCCACTTAGTCAGGCAAGCAGAAAATCGTGTTTGAGGTTTTGGTGCACGAAATTGTGATCACACTTTCACAACTCCGCACAACTAACCAGCAAGTGCACTGGGTCATCCAAGTAATACCTTACGTGAGTAAGGGTCGATCCTACGGAGATTGTCGGCTTGAAGCAAGCTATGGTCATCTTGTAAATCTTAGTCAGGAGGATTCAAATGGTTTTGAGGTTTTGATAATTAAAAGATAAATAAAACATAAAATGAAATAGAGATACTTATGTAATTCATTGGTTGCTTCTGAACATCTGCTTTCCTATTGTCTTCTTCCAATCATGCGTGCTTCCTTCCATGGCAAGCTGTATGATCCTCTCGGATGAAAAATACTAGGTACAATCTCTGCATGGCTAATCAACTGTCGGATTTCTCATCTCGGATGAAAAATACCAGGTACAGCTACCGCATGGCTAATTATCTGTCGGTTCTCACTAGCGTTGGAATAAGATCTCTCTATCCTTTTGCACACTGTCACTATGCCCAACATTCGCAAGTTTGAAGCTCGTCACAGTCATCCCTTCCCAGATCCTACTCGGAATACCACATACAAGGTTTAGACTTTTCGGATCTCAGGAATGGCTGCCAATTGGTTCTAGCCTAGACCACGAAGGTTCTAATAACGAATTCGGATGCTCTGTTGTCAGGAGAGACGAGGCAAATCGTGGCTTAGAGACCCAAGAGAATATACTCCGGCTGTCGTCCAATGACTACGTTGAACATCATGTAGACCGCTTTGTGGTTGTCAGGCACGCAGATCTTGGCTAAGCGAGTAACGAAGATAATGGGTGATTGTCACGGGTCACCCCTTCATTCTGACTTAACTGAATTAAGTACAAGAGTATATCTTGGAGAAGAAATAAGCGTGAATTGAAAGAGAAACAATAGTACTTGCATTAATTCATGAAGAACAGCAGAGCTCCGCACCTTAATCTATGAGGTATAGAAACTCCACCGTAGAAAATACATAAGAAAAAAAGGTCTAGGCATGGCCGAATGGCCAGCCTTCAAATGTAACATAAGATGATAAAGTATGTGAATACAATAGTAAAAAGTGCTATTTATATTAAACTAGTTACTAGGGATTATAGAAAATAAGTAACTAAGTGCAGATAATGCAGAAATCCACTTCCAGGGCCCACTTGGTGAGTGTTTGGGCTGAGCTTTGAAGCTTTCACGTGCATAGGCCATTCTTGGAGTTAAACGCCAGCTTGGGTGCCAGTTTGGGTGTTTAACTCCAGTTCTGGCATTTTACTCCAGAAAAGGGTCTCTGGCTGGAGTATAATGCCAGTTTCGGCCATCAAATCTTGAGCAAAGTATGTCCTATTATATATTGCTGGAAAGCCCAAGATGTCTAATTTCCAATGCATTTGAGAGCGTGCCAATTGGGCTTCTTTAGCTCCAGAAAATTCACTTCGAGTGAATGAGGGTTAGAATCCAACAGCATCTGCAATCCTTTCTCAGCCTCTGAATCAGATTTTTGCTCAGGTCCCTCAATTTCAGCCAGAAAATATCTGAAATTACAGAAAAATACACAAACTCATAGTAAAGTCCAAAAATGTGATTTTTTCATAAAAACTAATAAAAATATAATAAAAAGTAACTAAAACATACTAAAAACTATGTAAAAACAATGCCAAAAATGGTATAAATTATCCGCTCATCACAACAGCAAACTTAAATTATAGCTTGGTTGATAAACCCCATTTGTAGGGTTTATCTTATGCCTCATTTAAGATATTTTATCACCTTTTACCCACATTTATTCAATGAAATAGCATGGTTTTTGTTATTCTCCTTTAATTGTGCTTAAGAGTGAAAACATGCTTTTTACGACTTAGAATAGCTAAATTTAATTTACCTTGATTCCATTAGATGCCTTGATATGTTTGTTAAGTGATTTTAGGTTTAGGAGGCAAAGATTGGATCAAGGGAATGAAGGAAAAGCATGTAAAAATGGAGAACTCATGAAGAAATGAAGGAATCGCAAAAGCTGTCAAGCCGACCTCTTCGCACTTAATCAACCATAACTTGAGCTACAGAGGTCCAAATGATGCGGTTCCAGTTGCGTTCGAATAACATCCGGGGCTTCAAAACGATATAAGATTTGCCATAGTTGCTACACGTATGGTGACACGTACGCGCACTATACGCACACGCGTCGTTGTTGCCATATGATCCACTTAAAGCAGTACGTGGCCAGCGAATTCTAAAGCCTTGTGGGTCTAATCCAACTCATTTATGATGCTATTTGACCCAAGGATTGAAGAGGGATGAGACATCTAGTCATTAGTTTAGTTTTATGAGACTTTAGTTAGTTTCTAGAGAGAGAAGCTCTCTCTTCTCTCTAGAATTAGGAGTAGGTTAGATCTAGATTAGGAATTCTTAGATCTAGGTTAATTTCATGCTTTGATTTACTTTTCCTTTTGCAATTATTCTTCTTCTACATCTCTTCTCTCTAGTTTAACATTTAATTCTTGTAATTCTCTACTTTTATGTTGATGCACTTTTGTTCTTCCATTTTCTCTTTAATGCAATTTATGTTTTCATGTTCCTTTATTGTTAATTTGATTTGTTGTTGTTTAATTCCTTACAATTGAGTAGTGTAGATTTACTTTCCTTGCAATTTTACTATGCTTTCCTTTTGTGCCTTTCAAGTGTTTGATGAAATTCTTGGTTGGATTTTAGAGTAGATTTTAGTGCTCTTGGCTTGGGAAGGTAACTTAGAAATTCTTGAGTTGCTAATGTCCAAGTGATTGAAGATTGGGAGCCATTAATGCTAGATCTCACTAATTGATTTGGTGGAGAACTAGGATTTATGGTCTTGGATTGACATAGCTCACTTGACTTTCCTTTATTAGTTAGATGATGACTTAGTGGGGTTGATGCTTGCCAATTCTCATGTTGTGGTTAGTGATTAGGATAGAGATCCTTGACCATCAACCTTTGCCAAGACCTTTTTAGTTATTAGTTTAATTCATTACCATTTACTTTTCATGTTTCTTATCAAAAACCCCAAAACATGCTCCATAACCAATAACAAGACACTTTATTGCAATTCCTAGGGAGAACGACCCAATGTTCAATACTTCGATTTATAGATTTTAGGGGTTTGTTTTAGTGACAAACAAAATTTTTGTATGAAAGGATTATTGTTGGTTTAGAAACTATACTTGCAACGAGAATTCATTTGTAAATTCTAAACCATACAAAAGTCCTGTCATCAAAATGGCGCCGTTGCTGGGGAGTTGCAATGGTGTTGTGTTATTGGTTATTGTATATATGTGAATATTGTGAATAGCTTGATTTTTGGATTGCTTGTTAGTTTTTGCTAGTTTTAGGATTTAATTTCCTTCCTTCTTATTTGATTTTATTTTCATTTTATCTTGCTATCATGAATTCTCACTTTGGCTATGAGTTTGGTTCTAACTATGTTGTAGGCAATGAGAACTACAATGAGAATGTGTATCAAGGATGGGATAACCAAAGGTGGGAGGAGCCATCTGCATATGATCAATCTTCATGGCAACAACCTCCACCAATGCACTATGAAGAAGAGCCATTCTATGATGCATACCAATCAAATGGCTATGGTGAGCATCCTTGTGACTTTCAAGAACAACCACCATATGTCTATGAGTTATATCCTCAACATGAACCTCAACCACACTCACAAGCCTATTTTCACCAAACACCTCCATATGACCCTAATCCATATCCATCCTACCAACCACCTTTTGAACCATATAAGCCATACATGGAACCACCATTCCAAGATCACTACTCCCAAGAACCACCTCAATATACACCACCACTTTACCAAAAAGAACCACCTTCCTATTATGAACCCTTTCTCCAAGACAATGAACCCTCCTATCTACTCCAATCCTCAATGAATGAAATCCTTAGCCTTATACTTCAAGGGTAAGGAGAAATGCAAAGGGAGACCCTAGAATTTATGGCTACCTTGACCAAGGTAGTAAGCACCTTAGCCTCCCAATATTTGAGCACTCAAAGCACTCCCATGGTCACATATGGAGAATCAATTAAAGAGCAAAGCATGAAGGAGGGATTGGGAACCCCGATGGAGAAGGAGGAAGGCCACTTTGTGTTAGAACAATTGGAGGAGCCTATGATCATTGAAGAAGAGGAAGAAGTGGTTGAAGACTTAGGAGATGCGGAACCTCCTTGGAAACCTAGAGTTGAAGAGAACCTCTCCAAGAAGAGTGAATTTGATGTTGAGGAGGAATGTGCACAACCTCCGAGGTATATTCCATATGAAGACTTGGAAGAAATGGAGCAAAAATTGAGTTCCCTTGGAGATGAAGACCATGCATCCAATCTTCTTGGTGGTGAATCCTTTGAATTTGAAGAACCTTCTCCCAATGAGATAGAAAGCGATGTGGAGGTAGATTTCTCTCAACCTCCCATTTATGATTTGAGTGATGGGGAAGAGTTAGATGAAATTGATGAACAAAGGATTGGAAGTGAAGAAGCTTATGAAGAGGTGGAGATTAACAAGGAAGAACACAAGGGAGTAAAGCTTGCTAGCACGTTGGAGATACCTCTCCCCAAGCCACCACCATCCATTCTTTCATTCAAGTGGGTAAATTCCTTATACTCAAGCTTTATTATTCCCCTTGAATATGGTTTGCTTGAAACGGATGGTCAACTTAGATATATTTGTGGCTATAAGAGCAAAAGGGAGATGGCTAGTGGTTGGAAATATTATTCTAGGTGCATGATGGCTACACGTAAAGCTTAATTGTAACGGTTGGTGTAGAACTAGATTGCTTGGGTCTAGGATGTTGTTTGGTTGTTTAAATGAGAATTCCAAAACTATGGCACCCACATGGATCAATGATAGTCAACTTCAAGACGGGTGTCAAAATAAAGTGTGGGATCCCGGATCACAAGACGAGGATCAACTTTGGGAGCCCTAAGCTTGTGAAGAACTCCATCAACACTTGGTGCAACAAATAAGGAATCTTGGGACACAATGGAGAACCAAGCATTGGTGGATGTTCCAAGATAGCTTCAAGCACAAGCCACCTTGAGAGGAGCTCCCCATAAGTCCAATTTAAGGACAATAAACAAAAGTGCTAGGTGGGAGACACCCACCATGGTAACTTCTTTTCATTTTCTCTTTTTGTACATATTGGTAATTAGTTTAATTTCATGTTTTGATTGATTTGTTGAGTTTGTTTGGTAGTTTAGTATGTTAAATAAGGTTTTATGGTGTTTTGGTAGTTTTTTGGAGGTTTGAAATGCTTGGATTGGTGCAAAAACATAGAAAAATTTTGAAAAAAAAAAAGCGCACCATCCGCGCGTACGCGCACTGCGCGCGTACGCGTGCATCAAGCATTTTCGCCTACCCACGTGGACGCGCCATGTACGCGTACGCGTGGATTGAGAAATTCCACCCCAAGCCAAAAATCCGAGAGTTGTGCGAACGTTGCGCGCGCATTGTGCCTTTCGCACAAACCAACTCGTGCATACGCGTCACTCTCGAAATAAGCCATCGACGCAGACGCGCCATGTACGCGTACGCATCACATCCATTGCACCACCATCCGCGCGCGCGCCATGCGCGCGTACGCGCGGATGTCCTTCCTTCAACACATCTCTTTTCTTCTCCTCTTTCCATTTCTTTCCTTTTCCTTTCTTCTTCCCTTCTCCTACCCCTCATCCAACACTTCCAAACACCATTGATAACCATTTATTTTAGTTAGTTAATTAGTTAGTTAGTTAGTTAGTTAATTAGTTGGTTTTAGTTTAGTTTTCATTCCATTTTCTCTCTTTTCATTATAAGTGTTGGATTATTGATTATTTTACTACACATTGCTGCCTCTTATTGCCTAAATGCTATGTTAGCATGAATGTTTTTTTAAATATTCATTGTTGGATTCTATTG
This sequence comes from Arachis ipaensis, assembly GCF_000816755.2. Taxonomy (NCBI): domain Eukaryota; kingdom Viridiplantae; phylum Streptophyta; class Magnoliopsida; order Fabales; family Fabaceae; genus Arachis; species Arachis ipaensis. The sequence goes on from NC_029788.2 coordinate 101,451,605, forward strand.
TTGAGGTTATATTTTGCTACTTGGTTTTGAATTCTTCATGCTTAACTTTTGTGAATACCAAGTGAATGATATTGCCTTTAGAGCCCTTAAACCTTTTGAATTGCATGATTTGGCCAACATGTAATTCCCATCCTTTTCCTCGATTAGGCAATTTCTTGATGGATGTTGAGCATTTATCTTAATGCATTGTGCTTCATGATCATATGCATCCATATGTTTATAGCTTGAATGCTCTCATGCTTCTTTAATGCTTGTTTTACTTTACAAGTTTACTTAAAGCATCTCAAGCACACTAGGATGAGTAATGTACATGCTTCTTTAGTGACATAGCTTTTATGCTAATGTGTGTTCTAAACCGCGCGCAATTTAGAACTCACATACCTAATATTTCTTAATGTCACACTAATTCACTCACTCAATCCTAGTGATTTACCTCATTCCAACAATTATGCTTCCTTGCTTTTGTATTTTCTCATCTTATGGTGTTATATTTTTGTTTTTCATGAATGATGCACCGCAAGCAAAAATGGAAGCGGAAGAAAGAACACGCAGTAACCGGTTGATCTACCAGCTGAAGGTAGCAATCCGGAAAGTCGCCATACCCCCTTGCTCATCTTTGGATGCACCAAGGATGGTGCAAACTTTTAAGTGTGGGGAGGTCGTCCGACCGTTCGGCGATTTTGGGTGACAAGTTCTAATCTCAACACTTTTTCATTTCATTTTAGGTTTTTAGGATTTTTACTTGCATTTTCGTATTTTTGCATATATATACATAATAAGCTTAGTTAAAATAGTGAAATTTTTCAAGACTTCTATCTATAGGGAACCAATTGATTTGAGTGAAAACTTTTCATTAAATTTGCTTGAATTATATATATTATGGAACATGTTTTGAGCTAAGAACACAAGCAAGTGAGATTTGAGCCTAATTGTGTGGTTACATTTTATAACCACTTATTTTCCCTTCTTGTGTGCATTGTTCTCTTTCTATGATTGTGATCTTTGATTTGTTTGATTCTTTATATCCATTATTTTATGTATTCATGCATTTATATGATTGAGGCCATCATTTCATTTAGCTCACTTACCCAAATAGCCTTAACTTTTATCTTCCATTGTTAGCCAAAATTGAGCCTACGATTAACCCACTTGTTCTTAATTTAGCACATTACAAGCCTTAAAGTGAAAAACAATAAATGTCCTTTATTTGGATCTTTGATTAGCTTAGGCTAGAGTGTGTGTATCATTCAAGTGTGGGAACCTTGGGATATTGGGGGAATAAAAGGGTAGTTTTGTATTTTTATTGAAATTATTAGAAATTTGGTACATGCTCATGTATTGATAAAATGTATAGACCTTATGCATTGATATTCTTGTATATAGTTTGAAAGAAAGAAAAAAAATGAGAAAAACAAAAGAAAAAGAAAAAGAAACAAAAAGAAGAGCATGGAAAAGAAAAAAAATATAGAAAAAGAAAGAAATAAATAAAAAGAAAGAAATAAAAAGGGGACAAAATGCCCCAAAGTGAAGCTCAATAAAATCAATGCATAAGTGTTGTGAAATGAAAAGAAAATACATGAGTATGTTAAAAAGTGAAAAATGGGTTCTTAGGTTAGAAATTAATTGTATAGGATGTCATAGGTTAGGTGGGAAGTCTAAGCTTATCAAAGATTCAAATTTCAAGCTCACTTAACCATATATGCATCCTACCTTGACCCTAGCCCTATTACAACCAATGAAAGACCTCATGATACTTGTATGCATGCATGGAATAAATGTCGATTGTTAGAAGAAAAACAAATCTTAGAAAGCATGAAATAGGGGAGAATTGAGTGAATCAACCCTAAACACTTGAGCGAATAGAGTGCAAACACATCCGGTGAGGGTTTGATGCTCAATTACATGTTTTCACCTATGATCATCACTCCTCATGCAAGTTTGTAAAAATATTTAATAGCTCAATTCAATTGTTGTTTGGCATGGTTGTTAATACCTTTATCCCTTGTGCATATATGCTTCTTGGACGTTGATTTATTTTGACCAAGCAATTGCATTCATGTAGATAATTGCATATAGTTTAGGTTGCATTTAGTTAGATTTCATTGAATAAATGTTGATACCCCTTTGCTTTCTATTGGTTTAAGCATGAGGACATGCTTGGTTTAAGTGTGGGGAGGTTGATAAACCCCATTTGTAGGGTTTATCTTATGCCTCATTTAAGGGATTTTATCACCTTTTACTTATATTTATTCAATGAAATAGCATGGTTTTTGTTATTCTCCTTTAATTGTGCTTAAGAGTGAAAACATGCTTTTTAGGACTTAGAATAGCTAAATTTAATTCACCTTGATTCCATTAGATACCTTGATATGTTTGTTAAGTGATTTCAGGTTTAGGAGGCAAAGATTGGATCAAGGGAATGAAGGAAAAGCTTATAAAAATGGAGAACTCATGAAGAAATGAAGGAATCGCAAAACCTATCAAGCCGACCTCTTTGCACTTAATCGACCATAACTTGAGCTACAAAAGTCCAAATGATACGGTTTTAGTTGCGTTGGAAAGCTAACATCCGGGGCTTCGAAATGATATAAGATTTGTCATAGTTTCTATACGTATGGTAACACGTACGCGCACTGTACGTGCACGCGTCGTTGCTGCCATATGATCTACTTAAAGCAATACGTGGCCAACGAATTCTAAAGCCTTGTGCGCCCAATCCAACTTATTTCTGATGCTATTTGACCCAAGGATTGAAGATGGATGAGACATATAGTCATTAGTTTAGTTTTATTTTAGTTTTATGAGACTTTAGTTAGTTTCTAGAGAGAGAAGCTCTCTCTTCTCTCTAGAATTTGGAGTAGGTTAGATCTAGATTAGGAATTTTTAGATCTAGGTTAATTTCATGATTTGATTTACTTTTCCTTTTGCAATTCTTCTTCTTCTACATCTCTTCTCTCTAGTTTAGCATTTAATTCTTGTAATTCTCTACTTTTATGTTGATGCACTTTTGGTCTTCCATTTTCTCTTTAATGCAATTTATGTTTTCATGTTCCTTTATTGTTAATTTGATTTGTTGTTGTTTAATTCCTTGTAATTGAGTAGTGTAGATTTACTTTTCTTGCAATTTTACTATGCTTTCCTTTTGTGCCTTCCAAGTGTTTGATGAAATGCTTGGTTGGATTTTAGAGTAGATTTTAGTGCTCTTGGCTTGGGAAGGTAACTTAGGAATTCTTGAGTTGCTAATGTCCAAGTGATTGACGATTGGGAGCCATTAACGCTAGATCTCACTAATTGATTTGGTGGAGAAGTAGGATTTATGGTTTTAGATTGACATAGCTCACTTGACTTTCCTTTATTAGTTAGAGGATGACTTAGTGTGGTTGATCCTTGCCAATTCTCATGTTGTAGTTAGTGATTAGGATAGAGATCCTTGACCATCAACCTTTGCCAAGACCTTTTTAGTTATTAGTTTAATTCATTACCATTTACTTTTCATGTTTCTTATCAAAAACCCCAAAACATGCTCCATAACCAATAATAAGACACTTTATTGCAATTCCTAAGGAGAACGACCCGAGGTTCAATACTTCAGTTTATAGATTTTATGGGTTTGTTTTAGTGACAAACAAAATTTTTGTATGAAAGGATTATTGTTGGTTTAGAAACTATACTTGCAACGAGAATTCATTTGTGAATTCTAAACCACACAAAAGTCCTCTCATCAGTCCCCAAGCAACTAAAAACAAAATAGGATAAAAAAAAGAGAAAATACAATAAATTCCAAAGTTATCAATGAAGATTAGTTTTAATTAGATGAGCGGGGCTAGTAGTTTTTTACTTCTGAACAGTTTTGGCATCTCACTTTATCGTTTGAAGTTCAGAATGATTGGCATCCATAGGAACTTAGAATTAAGATAGTGTTATTGATTCTCCTAGTTCAGTATGTTGATTCTTGAACATAGCTACTTTATGATTATTGGCCGTGACCTTAAGCATTTTGTTTTCCAGTATTACCACCGGATACATAAATGCCACAGACACATAACTGGGTGAACCTTTTCAGATTGTGACTTAGCTTTGCTAGAGTCCCCAGTTAGAGGTGCCCAGAGTTCTTAAGCACACTCTTTTTGCTTTGGACCATGACTTTAACCGCTCAGTCTCAAGCTTTTCACTTGATACCTTCACACCACAAGCACATGGTTAGGGACAGCTTGATTTAGCCGCTTAGGCCAGGATTTTATTCCTTTGGGCCCTCCTATCCATTAATGCTCAAAGCCTTGGATCCTTTTTACCCTTGCCTTTTAGTTTAAAGGGTTATTGGCTTTTTCTGCTTGCTTTTTCTTTTTCTTTCTTTTTTTTCTTTATTTTTTGCAAATATATATATATATATATTCGCAAGCTTTGTGTTTTTCACTGCTTTTTCTTGCTTCAAGAATTAATTTTATGATTTTTCAGATTATCAATAACATTTCTCTTTTTTCATTATTCTTTCAAGAGCCAACAATTTTAACATTCATAAATTTCACTATAAAAAATATGCACTGTTCAAGCATTCATTCAGAAAACAAAAAGTATTGCCACCACATCAAAATAATTAAACTAATTTAAAGATAAATTTTGAAATTATGCACTTCTTGTTCTTTTGCAAATAAAAACATTTTTCATTTAAGAAAGTGAGAGATTCATGGAATCATTCATAGCTTTAAGACATAGACTCTAAATACTAATGATCATATAATGAAGACACAAACATAGATAAAACATAAAGCATAAAAATGAAAAACAGAAAAATAAGAACAAAGAAATTAAAGAACGGGTCCACCTTAGTGACGGCGGCTAGTTCTTCCTCTTGAAGATCCTATGGAGTGCTTGAGCTCCTCTATGTCTCTTCCTTGCCTTTGTTGCTCCTCTCTCATGGCCTTTTGGTCCTTTTTGATTTCATGGAGGATAATGGAGTGCTCTTCTTGAGGTCCATGAGTGGGCTCTCTTGTTTGCTCCATCCTCTTTCTAGTGATAGGCTTTTGAGATGAATCTCTCCATCTTCCTTGACTCGGAGTTGGAAGAAATTGCCTTCCCTTTCCTCTTCCTAGAGGTTTCTTCGGCCTTAGGTGCCATTAATGGTTATGGAAAGACAAAAAGCAGAGCTTTTTTCCATACCAAACTTAAAAGGTTTGCTCGTCCTCGAGCAAAGATAAGATAGAAGGGAGTAGAAGAAGAATGATGCAATTAATTTTGAAAACTTATTACTGTATACAAGAAAAATAAAAGAGTTGAAAAGAATTTGAAGAGATATGTAAGTTTTAAAAACATTTTGGAAGGAGTTGAAAAGAATTGAAAAAAGAAGAATTAAAAAAATTGGAAAGGTTATTAATATTTGAAAATAGAAATTGAAAGATGAACGTTTAAAATATGTTTGATGCAAAAAATTATGAATTAAAACATGAAAAATTAAAAAAAATCGAATTGGAAACAAAATTACCTCCCTTGTGTCATCCTAGCGTTAAACGCCCAGAATGCTATCCATTCTGGCGTTTAATGCCCACTTGACTGCCTCTTTGGGCGTTTAACGCCGAGCCAGATACTCTGGCTGGCGTTAAACGCCAGGAATCCTTGTTTACTGGACGTTTTTCTAAACGCCCAGAATGCTGCCTGCATGGGCGTTAAACGCCCATTCTGCTATCCTTACTGGAGTTTAAACACCAGTAAGCTTGTCCTCCAGGGTGTGCTGTTTTTTATGCTGTTTTTTATTTTGCTTTAATTCTGCAGCTATTTTTATGATTCCACATGATCATCAACCTAAAGAAAACATAACATGACAATGGAAAACAAATGTTTATAAAAATGAATATAATTAAATAACATTGGCTTGCCTCCCAATAAGCACTTCTTTAATGTCAATAGCTTGACAGTGAGCTCTTAGAGAGCTTCACAGAGACTCAGAGTTTAATGGTGGCCTCCCAGCACCAAACTTAGAAGTTGAGTGTGGGGACTCTGTTTGACTCTGTATTGAGAGAAGCTTTTTATGTTTCCTCTCCATGGTTACAGAAGAAGATCCTTGAGCCTTAAACACAAGGCAGTCCTCATTCAATTGAAGGACTAACTCTCCTCTGTCCACATCAATCACAGCTCTTGCTGTGGCTAGGAAGGGCCTTCCAAGGATAATGATTTATCTTCATCCTTCCCAGTGTCTAGGATTATGAAATCAGTAGGATGTACAGGCCTTCAACCTTCACTAAGACATCCTCTACAAGTCCAGAAGCTTGTTTCATTGATTTGTCTGTTATCTCTAATGAGATTCTTGTATCTTGTACCTCAAAGATCCTTAGTTTCTCTATTACAGAGAGTGGCATGAGGTTTATACCTGACCCCAAGTCAGATAGAGCCTTCTCAAAGGTCATGGTGCCTATGGTACAAGGTATTAAGAACTTTCCGGGATCCGGTTTCTTCTGAGGTAATTTCTGTTGAACCAAGGGATTCAGTTCATTGATGAGCAATGGAGGTTCATCCTCCCAAGTCTCATTACCAAATAACTTGGCATTTAGCTTCATGATTGCTCCTACATATTGAACAACTTGCTCTTCAACAATATCTTCATCTTCTTCAGAGGAAGAATACTCATCAGAGCTCATGAATGGCAATAGTAAGTTCAGTGGAATCTCTATGGTCTCTATATGAGCCTCGAATTCCTTTGGTTCCTCATTAGGGAACTCCTTAGTGGTCAGTGGACGTCCATTGAGGTCTTCCTCACTGGAAATTACTGCCTCTTCCTCCTCTATAGGTTCGGCCATTTTGGGTATATTGATGGCCTTGCACTCTCTCTTTGGATTCTCTTCTGTATTGCTTGGGAGAGTACTAGGAGGGACTTCGGTAACTCTTTTACTCAGCTGACCCACTTGTGCCTCCAAATTTCTGATGGAGGACCTTGTTTCAGTCATGAAACTGAGAATGATCTTAGATAGATCAGAGACTATGGTTGCTAAGTTAGAGAGGCTCTGCTTAGAATTCTCTGTCTGTTGTTCAGAAGATGATGGAAAAGGCTTGCTATTGCCAAACCTATTTCTCCCACCATTATTATTGTTAAAACCTTATTGAGGCTTCTGTTGATCCTTCCATGAGAAATTTGGATGATTTCTCCATGAAAGATTATAGGTGTTTCCATAGGATTCTCCCATGTAATTCACCTCTTCCATTGCAGGATTCTCAGGGTCATAAGCTTCTCCTTCAGAGGAAGCTTCTTTAGTACTGTCAGATGCAGCTTGTATTCCAGTCAGATTCTGAGAAATCATATTGACTTGCTGAGTCAATATTTTATTCTGAGCCAATATTGCATTCAGAGTATCAATCTCAAGAACTCCTTTCTTCTGAGTCATCCCATTATTTACAGGATTTCTTTCAGAAGTATACATGAATTGGTTATTTGCACCCATTTCAATGAGTTCTTGGGCTTCTGCAGGAGTTTTCTTCAGATGAAGAGATCCACCAGCAGAGTGGTCCAATGACATCTTGGACAATTCAGATAGACCATCATAGAATATACATAAGATGCTCCATTCTGAAAGCATGTCAGAAGGACACCTTCTGATCAATTGCTTGTATCTTTTCCAAGCTTCACAGAGGGATTCACCTTTCTTCTGTCTGAAAGTTTGGACTTCCACTCTAAGCTTGCTCATCTTTTGAGGTAGAAAGAATTTGGCCAAGAAAGCATTGACCAACTTTTCCCAAGAGTTCAAGCTTTCTTTAGGTTGTGAGTCCAACCATATCCTTGCTCTGTCTCTTACAGCAAAGGGGAAAAACATAAGTCTGTAGACCTCAGGATTAACCCCATTGGTCTTAACAGTGTCACAGATTTGCAAGAATTCAGCTAAGAACTGATGAGGATCTTCCAATGGAAGTCCATGAAACTTGCAATTCTGCTGCATTAGAGAAACTAATTGAGGCTTAAGCTCAAAGTTATTTGTTCCAATTGCAGGAATTGAGATGCTTCTTCAATAGAAGTCGAAAGTTGGTGCAGTAAAGTCACCAAGCATCTTCCTTGCATCTCCACCATTGTTATTGGGTTCGGCTGCCATGTCTACTTCTTTTTCGAAAATTTCTGTAAGGTCCTCTCCAGAGTGTTGTGCTTTAGCTTCTCTTAGCTTCCTCTTTAAAGTCTTTTCAGGTTCAGGATCAGCTTCAACAAGAATATCGTTATCTTTGTTCCTGCTCATATGAAAAAGAAGAGAACAGAAAAGAAGAGGAATTCTCTATGTCACAATATAGAGATTCCTTTATGTGTTAGAGGAAAAGAAGAATAGAATGAAGAAGGAAGAAGAAGAAATTCGAACACAGAGAGAGGGAGAGGGTTCGAATTATGAGTAGAAGAGAAGTGTTAGTAAATAATTAAATAAATAGAAAGAGAGGAGAGAGAGAGCATTCGAATTTAAAAAAAAGGGAGAAGAAAAATATTTTTTATTTTTATTTAATTAATTAAGTTAGAATTCGAAATTTAAGAAAAGAAATAAAATAAAATTAGAATTTAAAACAATTAGTTAATTAAAAAGAATTTTGAAAAAGTGGTTAGTGGTTTTCGAAAATTAGAGAGAGAGAAAAGTAGTTAGGTGGTTTTGAAAAAGATAAGAAATAGTAAACTTTTTAAGATTAAAACAAACAAGTCAAGTGGTTAATTGAAAAAGATTTGAAAATAAATTTTGAAAAGATAAGAAGTTAAGAAAAGATTTTGAAATTAAGTTTTGAAAAAGATATGATTGAAATCTATTTTGAAAAAGATTTGAAAAAGAAATTTAAAAAGATTTTATTTTGAAAATTAAAGTTGATGACTTGACTAACAAGAAACTAAAAGATATGATTCTAGAATTTAAAGATTGAACCTTTCTTAATAGGAAAGTAACAAACTTTGAAATTTTTGAATCAAAACATTAATTGTTAGTAAAGTTTTCGAAAATGTGAAATAAAAATAAGAAAAAAATTTTGAAAATTTATTTAAGAAATTCAAAAATATTAAGAAGAAAAATGGAAAAGATTTGATTTTTGAAAAAAAAGATTTGAAAAGATAAAATTTTTAAATTGAAATTTTGACTTGACTAACAAGAAACAACCAAATTTTAAAAATTTTGACTAAGTCAATCCAAAATTTTGAAATTTATGAGTAAAATAAGAGAAAGATATTTTTTTTATTTTTGAATTAATGAAGAAAGAGAAAAACAACAAAATGACACAAAACATAAAAATTTAAGATCAAAACAAATAATGCATGCAAGAACACTTTGAATGTCAAGATGAACACCAAGAACACTTTGAAGATCATGATGAACATCAAGAACATATTTTTGAAAATTTTTAAGAAAAGAAACACATGCAAGACACCAAACTTAAAAATTTTTAATGTTTAGACACTATGAATTCGAAAATACATATGAAAAATAAGAAAAGACACAAAACAAGAAAAATTAAAGATCAAACAAGGAAAATCATCAAGAACAACTTGAAGATCAAAGAAGAACACATGATGAATTTTCGAAAATTTTAAGAAAAATTAAAAACATGCAATTGACACCAAACTTAAAATTTGACACAAGACTAAAACAAGAAACACAAATTCTTTTTTTGGTTTTTATGATTTTATTAATTTTTTTGTATATTTTTTTTCGAAATTATTTTGGAAAAAGAAAATAAAGAAATTCAAAATTTTTAATAAGAATTCCAGGATTCGTGTAATGTTAGTCTAAAGATTCGATCCAAAAGAATTAGACATGGCCAAATGGCCAGCCAAGCTTTAGCATAACAAATACATACATGTCCTTTCTACAATGGAAAGTGGAAACTTCAGTCCAAAATATTAGACATGGCTTAACAGCCAGCCAGGCTTCAACATATCTCATGAAGCTCTAGAATTCATTCTTAAAAATTTTTATGAATTTTTCGAAAACTATATATTTTTTTTGTTTTTTCGAAAATAAAACATAAAATAAAATTATCCAATCTAAGCAACAAGATGAACCGTTAGTTGTTCAAACTCGAACAATCCCCGGCAACGGCGCCAAAAACTTGGTGCACGAAATTGTGATCACACTTTTCACAACTCCACACAACTAACCAGCAAGTGCACTGGGTCGTCCAAGTAATACCTTACATGAGTAAGGGTCGATCCCACGGAGATTGTCGGCTTGAAGCAAGCTATGGTCATCTTGTAAATCTTAGTCAGGTAGATTCAAATGGTTTTGAGGTTTTGATAATTAAAAGATAAATAAAACATAAAATGAAATAGAGATACTTATGTAATTCATTGGTGGGAATTTCAGATAAGCGTTTGGAGATGCTTTGTTGATTCTGAACCTCTGCTTTCCTATTGTCTTCTTCCAATCATGCGTGCTTCCTTCCATGGCAAGCTATATGATCCTCTCGGATGAAAAATACCAGGTACGATCTCTGCACGGCTAATCAACTGTCAGATTTCTCGTCTCGGATGAAAAATATCAGGTACAGCTACTGCACGGGTAATCATTTGTCGGTTCTCACTAGCGTCGGAATATGATCTCTCTATCCTTTTGCACACTGTCACTGCGCCCAACATTCGCAAGTTTGAAGCTCATCACAGTCATCCCTTCCCAGATCTTACTCGGAATACCACAGACAAGGTTTAGACTTTTCGGATCTCAGGAATGGATGCCAATTGCTTCTAGCCTATACCACGAAGGTTCTAATCACGAATTTGGATGCTCTGTTGTCAGGAGAGATGATGCGAATCGTGGCTTAGAGACCCAAGAGAATATACTCCGGTTGTCATCCAATAACTACGTTGAACATCATGTAGACCGCTTTGTAGTCGTTAGGCACGCGGATCTTGGCTAAGCGAGTAACGAAGATAGTGGGTGATTGTCACGGGTCACCCCTTCATTCTGACTTAACTGAATTAAGTACGAGATTATATCTTGGAGAAGAAGTAAGCATGAATTGAAAGAGAAACAATAGTACTTGCATTAATTCATGAAGAATAGCAAAGCTCCACACCTTAATCTATGAGGTGTAGAAACTCCACCGTAGAAAATACATAAGAGAAAAAGGTCTAGGCATGGCCGAATGGCCATCCTTCAAATGTAACATAATTAAGATGATAAAGTATGCGAATACAATAGTAAAAAGTGCTATTTATACTAAACAAGTTACTAGGGATTATAGAAAATAAGTAACTAAGTGCAGATAGTGCAGAAATCCACTTCCGGGGGCCACTTGGTGAGTGTTTGGGCTGAGCTTTGAAGCTTTCACGTGTATAGGCCATTCTTAGAGTTAAACGCCAGCTTGGGTGCCAGTTTGGGTGTTTAACTCCAGTTCTGGTGCCAGTTCTGGCGTTTTACTCTAGAAAAGGGTCTCTGATTGGCGTTTAACGCCAGTTTGGGCCATCAAATCTCGGGCAAAGTATGAACTATTATATATTGCTAGAAAGCCCAAGATGCCTACTTTCCAACGCATTTGAGAGCGCGCCAATTGGGCTTCTGTAGCTCCAGAAAATCCACTTCGAGTGTAGGAGGGTCAGAATCCAACAGCATCTGCAGTCCTTTCTCAGCCTCTGAATCAGATTTTTGCTTAGGTCCCTCAATTTCAGCCAGAAAATACCTAAAATTACAGAAAAACACAGAAACTCATAGTAAAGTCTAAAAATGTGATTTTTGCATAAAAACTAATAAAAATATAATAAAAAGTAACTAAAACATACTAAAAACTATGTAAGAACAATGCCAAAAAGGGTATAAATTATCCGCTCATCAGGTTCAAAAGGATTAAACAAAAATTCAAAGAGTTCAGAAGGAAAACAGTAAACGGGGTGTGAAAAATATGTGAAAAAATAGTTAAGGCTTAATGGCAAACTGTAATTGACTAAACCCTAATTCCTTAGTGATTCAGTCTCCTCTAATCTAATCAACCACCAATTCCTTGGTCACTTAATATAGATTAAAGGGTTCAATTCTAGTTTATTGACCATAAAAACTCTAATTATCCAAATATAAGTGGATTATATGTCATGTATCCCGTTAAGTCCAAGCAATTAGTGGCTTAGGAGGAATTTACTTTCAAGCTAGTATTCAAGTGAGATAAATTTTATAAGAATCAACAAGAATTCATGTAGAATGAGAATTATTTTCCAATATATTCAAATTCATGAAATGAAGAACGAAAGTAATCCTTGAAACTAAATCAATATATTAATTAAATAGAATAGTAATGGTATCAAACCATAGAATAAACAGAGTTCCTAACTTTAACCTAGGAGGTTTAGTTGCTCATGACTCAGAGAGAAAACTAGGGTCCAAAAAGTGTGAAAGTGCAGAATGAGGTTCGAGAGAAGAGATCCCCCGAAGGGCAAAATCTTTTTCCTTTTATATCTAACCTAATTTGATTTGAAAATAAAACAAACTAATAATCACTAAAACCCAAAATATTGTGTTTGAGACTAGAAATACTTAAAACAAAATAAAATATAATAATTAAAAGCCAAATCTAACTAAAGATGCTCCTTTGGGTGAGGTTGATCTGAGTTGCTGCCACTAAACGCCAGATTCGGCGTTTAGCGCCCCAGGTGGCAAAAACTTCAATTTCAATTCTGTCTTCCTGGCACTAAATGTCAGGCTTGGCATTTAGTGCCCCTGATGGTAGTGGCTCCTATTCATTTTTTACTTCCTGGCGCTAAACGCCAAGCTTGGCATTTAGCGCCCCACAAGGCAGAGGCTTGTTACGAATCACAAGGCTCCTGGCACTAAATGCCCAAGTCCGTGTTTAGCGCCATCTTGGCAGATCCGAAATTCTTCTCTTTTCTTGCACACAAATTCTGCCAAACCGATCCAAACTACCTGAAATAATTAAAACACTAAAGCGACTCAAAATAGCATCCAAATAGACTTTAAACACTAAAATCTAATTAAAACTCAATAAAGAAAAGATGCTTACGCATCGGGATCCCCTAAAAATGTTTTGTTATCCAAATAAGGAGCCCGAGCCCAACACTCATGAAACAGGCCCACTACGCTCTCCTCCAACTCAGATAAATCATTTACTTTATACTTAACTATTACAGGTTTCTCCTCCCAGTATAAAGGAAAACAAGGTTCCTCGTTCTCGTCAAGGAAGAAAGGTCGGACATCTTCAACAGTTCGGATTTTGAAAAAGTATTTTTTAAAATCGTGGAAGGACTCGTCAAAAATAGAGAAAACTTTTCTACGCTGAATAGCACGAAAGGAGAGTCAACCTATCTTTTTGGAACCAAAAGACTTGGTTAACATAAAGAGGTAAAAGAAGACTTTAAGAGAAGGTCGAACATCCAGTTTCCGATAATAAAGCTGTTATATTTTCAGAAAAGCCCATGAATTAGGACGTTGCAAGCCCAAAGGACATTAACTTCAAAATCAGAAAAGGGAAGTCTAACATCTAGCTTAGTGAAAAAGCAATCATAGGCGTAAAAGAAAGGACCTTCCGACCTATCAAGTGGGGGAAAATACACCCTCTCCTCAGGATCAGTAACCACTATTTTATAATTCTTCTCCTCCTCCCGGTTTTTATACAACCTATGGTGCCTACGAAAGGCCTCGGCATACTCTCTATCAATAACAGGGATGGGAGTAAGAACAGAAATATCTACCCAGGTCAGGTGAGAGGGAACTTTGGTAGACATGTTGTGAATAACATATCGTGACATAAAGCTATACCTACAAATACAACAAACAAAGAAATCATCACAAAAGAAGTCAAATACCAGACAAAGGAAGTTAAATTTGCTATCAATAGAACAAAAACTATGATTTCAAAAATGGTTTTTCAACAAAGAAACCCAAGATATTGAAATGGCATCACTTTCAAACAAGCAAAAGCGATACCATTTGGGGACAATACAATTATAGTACACAGCAACGACAGTTTCAAATAGCTTCAAGATATAACATGTAGCGAAGGAAATGCAAAAGTCTCCATTACCAACAACATTTCAAATCACTATTCAAAGTATCATTCAAAAACAAGGAAATACAAGAACTACCCAGAGCAAATTGAAAATAGAAAACAAGAAAAATGGACAAAAGCACCAACTTTGATGAAACGAGGAAACAGAAGGGTGCGTCAAACAGCAAGAATCATGAATGTTCCTCTCCAAAACACAAATTAAATCTTTAAAAGATTCAAGATGGAGAAATCTTGAACTAGAACACAGTTATGAATGAAGATCGAAGAAAGTGAAAGAAGGAAGCAAGTAACACAGCAAACTAAAACATTTTCAGAAATGAAAAAGAAGGAAGAGGGAAGAGATGAAGCTTTTATAAGAGACAAGGGACAAAAAAGATATTTCACACCCCTTTTTAAAAGCCACGTGTGGATCCCCAGGAAATTGCCACGTAACGTGTGCCATGTCATCAAAATGGCAACATTTCAAAATTTAAAATACGTCGAGTACCCGACCTCATGAAGGCAGCGTACCCAACAGAGGAAGCAGGAACCACAAATGCTTGAACCTGACCTCATGAAAGCTCGGATTCAAGCAGGAGCATTGTTCATACCTTGGCCCAAAAATAAATCCAGGCCTAATAAGGATAAACGGCCCACCCAATAATGGTGGCCTCTTCCCCTTGTCCGACTTTTGAAGAGGTCAGACGTGACAAGAAGGTCCAGCCTTAATTATCTGAATGATTAACTGCCTCTCTAAATCTCTCCTACTATCTCTATCTTATCTAGAAAATAGATCCAATGAACTCCCAAGATAAAGGAACGATTGTCCACCAACAAAGGTGGAACTACTACAAAAAAGTGGTTATCTATTCTACTATAAATACACTGACACCCCTCAGGTATATTCAAGTCCCAATCTAATAAAAAACCTACTCAAAGCCCTTTCTAACTTTAGTATCAGAGTCTCTTGTAGGTACCATCTCCACCTCCTCACAAAGAACTCGGACGGTGGCAGCTCGGCACTAGAACAAGTCGGACACTGCCTCAGAAGGAGTCTGAACCTCACGTTCAAGCCCAAATCACCGTTTTAGGTAATCCCCAGAACAAGTATGTACTTTAAATGAGATTCGTTTGATCTTTTGTGTTTTTTAATCCAACGGTGGAGATCACCCTGAATCTAATTTTATTTGATTGGCTAGCTAATGCCGTTTGGAGCCTTTGTGTTAGTGGAGTAACTTTAGAAATGTTAGCTTTTGATGGTTATTATTGTTAGATCTGAATTGTTTTTGGGTTTAATAGGAAAAAATTGCAATCGGATAGGTTAAAATTTATTCAAGTTAAGTATCCTATTAATTAAATGTTTGTTAAATGACAATGAACAGTGATGGAAAAGATTCAATGCTAAACGAACATCACAAAAATCAGTGGCGGATCAATGTTAGTGGACAGCAGTTGTCGGAGTTCGACCAGGAAATGAGATAGGCTTCCTACATTCTTTCTTGCATACAAGAAATGCATTAAAGGAGCACCCGCGGACTGGTTTGATGGCGGATAGTATGAGTTGGTTATGTCATCATCGGAACCGGACTCGATCCATATGAAATAAGAGGAGTGGTGGTTCAGGTTAGGATTAGCTTGGCCAAAGAGGATCGAAGAAGAAGGATCCAAGCGTCATGGAGAAGCTGGGTGAGAGACTCACGAAGGAGAGAGAGAAGAGGTTTTGGGTCAGACAGGGCATCTTGACACATAGCTGGGTTGGGCTTGGTTTCAGCCAATACCAATGTGAAAAAAATAATGTGTATATTTTTCTAAAACCAATGTTGGATTAATGGACTGGGCTATTCATGTTATAAAAAATATACAAATTCTTTAGTATATCTATAGACGTTCTCACTTTTCTAAACAAAAAGATGAAAAAAATACTCACATTTAANNAAATTATAAAATGATATAATAATTACAATATTTGGTAAAATCAAAATAGTTGAGTAATGAACATGAAGATATTTTTAATTGATTCCTCTACTTGTTAAATATACATAAGAAAAAATTTGTCGCATGTACACAAAAAATTTATCAAATTTATCATGATGTATAAAATTACCAGAATAGTTGAGTAATGAACATAAGCATATTTATTAATTGATTCTTCTATTCGTGCCATATACTATACTTGGTATTATAAGGTTAGTATTACATATTATTTTATTTTAACCTTAGAGAAAAGTATATTAAATTTGTTTGTTGTGTAAAGTCTGAAGCTTTACATGTTTTTTTATCCCATTCCTCTCATATTCTCCATTCATCCAAACAATTTAATAGAAAATATATGTGTGTGTTTTATTTAATGTAATATTATGCTATCCTAATAATTATAATATTGATTTCTCTTATTATCTGGTCTTATCCAGAAGCATTGGTAAGTAAATGTATAAGGGACTGAACTCTAATGTCTGTTTATGTAAATTGAAAAAGAGCTAATAGGACCAAACAGAAAGAATTATGGTCGTCTCTTGATATTCTCCAATGACCCAACCTTCTTGCAAACGGCTGGAACATCCAAGAACAACAGAAAGATAAGGAACGAAGTCATTGAGTTTGAATCTCCCCTTAATCTCCATCCCTATGACATATGGGTCAAGATTGCCACGAAGGTAACATCCAATTTGGTTCAGGAACTGTCCAAATAAAGGCAACTTGCAAGGTTTTTCTGGATACAGCGAGATCTAACGCTGTCTACAAGCATGTGACGATGTGGTATTTACTGATAAACCATTATTTTATGGTTTATTTTGTATCGAATTGAGTGGATTTTGTTAACTATGCTCACACTTATCCATATAAATTGCATGTTTTTTAGATTCCTACCTAATTTTGTGCTAAGAATGAAAACATGCTTCCTAGGCCTTAAAATTGCTAATTTTTAATTCTCTCTTATTATCATTCGATGCCGTGATGTGTTTGTTAAGTGATTTCAGAGTTTATAGGACAGGAATGGCTTAGAGGATGGAAAGGGAGCATGCAAAAGTGGAAGGAGCGCAAAGAATTAAAGAGTTAAGAAGCTGGCTGATCCACTATTTCATGGTTTATCTTGTACTCAATTGAGTAGTTTTTATTAACTCTTGACCTACTTATTCATCCTATTTGCATGGTTTTACGTTTTCCTTCCTAATTTGTGCTCTGATTGAAAACATGTTTCCTGGGCCTTTAAATTGCTAATTTTATTCCTCTCTTATTACCATTCGATGTCGTGATATGTGCGTTAAGTGATTTCAGGAATTACAGGGCAGGAATGGCTTAGAGGATGGAAAGGAAGCATGCAAAAGTGGAAGGAATAAAAGAAATTGAAGGAATTGCAAACCTGTCATCCCTGACCTCTTTGCACTCAAATGGTCATAACATGAGCTACAGAGGTCCAAATGAGGCGGTTCCAGTTGCGTTGGAAAGCTAACGTCTGGGGCTTCGCAATGATATATAATTTTCCATAGCTGCCCTGAATCCAGGTGATGCGAACGCGTGGGTCACGCAAACGCGTGACCTGGTAAAAACGCAATCTACGCTAACGCGTGGACGACGCTTCCGCGTGACTTTTTTGACCCATTTTTTCGGCCCAGAAAATACAGACTAGAAGCTATAAAGTGGGGGAATCAATCTATTCATTCATTGAACAACAAAACATACAACATTCATATTCATAATTTTAGGTTTTAGATGTAGTTTTAGAGAGAGAGAGGCTCTCTCCTCTCTCTTAGGATTAGGTTTTAGAATTTCTATTATGTTTAGGCTACTTTTCTTCATTCCAGGTTCAATTTTCCTTTAATTTAATTTCTCTTCTACTTTTGTTTACTTTATCACTTAGTTATTTATTTTCCCAATTTAATTTATGAATTTCCATGTTAGATTTGATTTCTTTTGTTTAATATAATTTGAGGTATTTCAGACTTATGATTGTTTTCTTTAATTTATTAATGCTTTTGATTTATCCAAATTATTTTCATTCAAGTAGATTTTCTTCCCTTTTGGCTTTGGTTGAATAATTGGTGACACTTGAGTTTTCAAACTCAGCTGTTGATTAATATTTGAAGTTTGCTGGTTGATTTGAATCCCTCTAAAGCTAGTCTTTCCTTAGGAGTTGACTAGGACTTGAGGAATCAAATTGATTAGCCCACTTGACTTTCCTTTATTTAGTAAGGGTTAACTAAGTGGGAGCAAAATCTAATTCTCATCACACCTGATAAGGATAACTAGGATAGGATTTCCAGTTCTCATACCTTGCCAAGAGTTTTCTTTATAATTATTAATTTATTTTTCTTGCCATTTAAATTACTTGTTCTCTATTTCAAAAACCCAAAAATATACAATTTCCATAACCAATAATAAATCATACCTCCCTGCAATTCCTTGAGAAGACAACCCGACGTTTAAATACTTCGGTTACAAATTTTATTGGGTTTTGTTACTTGTGACAACCCAATTTTTGTACGAAAGAATTCTCTGTTGGTTTAGAACTATACTTACAACGCTGTTATATTTATAAAAATTCTTTACTAGCGGAAAATCCATTCGTCAAAATGGCGCCGTTGCCGGGGAATTACAAATGTGTGCCTTATTATTGGTTATTGTAAATATTTGCTTTTTGCTTGTTTATTTGCTTTTATTTTTTGTTTTTATTTTTTATTTTTCGTAAATTAAGAGGTTATTGGTTTTTATTTAGTTATTAAAATTTTCGAAAATAATGTTCCTTGTTCTTTCTTGATCTTCAAGTTGTTCTTGGTTGTTTTCTTCGTTTTGATCTAAAACTTTTAAGTTTGGTGTCATTTTATTGTTTTTCTCTTTCCTCATTAAATTCAAAAATATTTTTTCTCTTTATTTTAATTGATTTTTTCGAAAATTACAAAAAAAAATTCAGATTTTTATTTTAAAATTTTTTATCTTATCTTATCTTAGTTTTAAATTTCAAAATTTTAAAAATCAAACATTTTCAAAATTTAAATCTTTTTCAAATCTTTATCTTATATTGTTGACTTTTTCAAAATTCAAATTTCAAAAATTTAAAATTCAAATTTCAAATTTCAAATTTAAAAATTCAAATTTCAAAATTTCAAAACCTTTTAATTTAAAAACTTATCTTCTATTACCTAACT
Organism: Arachis ipaensis; assembly: GCF_000816755.2. Classification (NCBI taxonomy): domain Eukaryota; kingdom Viridiplantae; phylum Streptophyta; class Magnoliopsida; order Fabales; family Fabaceae; genus Arachis; species Arachis ipaensis. Next base: position 101,470,672 of record NC_029788.2, read on the forward strand.
TATCTTATCTTTTTTTTTAATGTTAAAAATCTTTTTAAACCTTTTCTCTTATTTTATTTTATTTTCCTTTGCTTGTTTATTTGTTTTTATTTTTAATTTTTATTAGTTACTATGAGTTCTCACCTCCGTCGCTTTGAGTTTGGTCCTAATGCTGTTGAAAGGAATAGAAGCTATAACAGGAACATACATCAAGATTAAAACAATCAAAGATGGAAGGAGCCACGAGGATCTGATCAACCCTTTCGGCAACAACACCTTCCAAGATACCATGGACAACGACCATCCTACAATGCATGCCAAGACAATAGTATTGGTAGACCCCTTCGTGACAACCAACATCCACCAAATTACTATGGTCAGGAGCCATTCCGAGGTGCATACCAAGATGATAGATATGGTGGACCCCCTTGTAGTTACCAACAAGTCCCACCATATGCTTATGAACCACCTCCTCAACACAACTCTGGACCACCATACTCACAAGCCACCTACAACCATTCACCTCCATATGACCCTAATCCTTATCCACCACCCCAATCTCCATTGGATAACAATAAACTCATCTCTAACATCATTGGTCTCACCTATACACTCCAAAATCTTATATCCCGCATGAACCAACCCTTTACCTCCAATATTCAATCCTCAAGCTTTAGTGCACTTCCTTTTCAACCACATAATCATCTTCCCATTCCATCACCACCCTCCATGGAAGAGCACCCACATCCATCAATCCAAGAGCAAGATGATCCCAGCTATGCTATTGACAAGGAACAAGAGAAAAGGTATCGTCTTCGCGAATTCATACTTCATAAGAAGCTAGAGGAGGCCCTAAAGGTGAAGGTAGTAGAGACCCTTGAAGTCGAAGGAGTTGTTGAAGAATTAGTGAAGGAAGACATCAAGGGGGAGTCTGATTTTGTCTTAGAGCAAGAGGAGGCCCAAAGTGTGGAGATAGGAGAGACCCTTGAAGATGAAAGAATAGTTGAAAGGAGTTGTCATGGAAGAGGAATCATCAAGGATGAGTACGATTTTATACTAAAACAATTGGACAAAGCAGTAATTATTGAAGAGAAAAAAGTGGTTGAAGATTTAGGAGATGCGGAACCTCCATGGGAACCTCAAGTTATAGAACCTCCCTTCAAGGAGCTTGAAATTATTGTTAAAGAGGGCGTACAAACCTCCAAGGCAGATCATGGTTGAAGACTTTGCAGAGGTTGATAAGGAGATGGAGATTAAAGAAGAAGAAGCATGGCCTCTCATGCTCTTGGTAAGCAATACAGAAGAGATTAAATTGAAAGAAAGCTACCAAGAGGAAGCGGTTGAAGTTGAAGAGGCTTGCAAAGAGGTGGAAATTGTCAAGGGAGAGCTCGAGGGAATGGAGCTGGAAATCACCTTGCCAAAGTTGTTGGAGACCTCCCCCCCCCCCCAAAGCCATCACCGTCCATCCCTTCATTCAAGTGGGTAAATCTCTCATCTCTAAGCTTAATTAGCTCACTTGAATATGCTTTGCTTGAGACGGATGGACAACTTAGAGCTCTTTGTGGCTATAAGAGCAAGTGGGAGATGGTTAGTGGTAGGAATTGTCATGCAAGGTTCAATATGGTTGCATGCTCCAAATTGAAGTACAAAGGTTGGTACAAATCTCAATTGAATGGGTCTAGGAAGCTGTTTGGATGCCTAAGTGAGAATTCGGATTGCTTACCACCCGGTTGGAACAAAGATGGTCAACAAGAAGACGGGTGCAAAAGCAAGGTTTGGAACCCCGAAATTCAGTCTAGAAATCAACACTCTTGGGGCCTTGTCACTTGCTTTAACCTGCTAGAAGGATTTCTGCACCTAGTTTGGGATCCGGAGGCCATTGGAATTACAAACATTGGTGGGGATTCAAGGATCAATACAAGCACAAGCCACCATGACAAGGAGCTCACCAAATGTCCAACTTAAGGACTTTAACTAAAAGTGCTAGGTGGGAGACAACCCACCATGGTATAATCGTTCCTTTTTTATTCTTAATCTTATTTTATTTTATTTTTTTCATTCATAATCTCTGCATATAGTCTTCATTCACATTTGCATTAAAAAAAATGCACGCGACGCGTCTGCGTCATATGTGCGTTTTGAAGAAAAGAAAATTGAACAGAAAGTCACGCAAAAGCGTGGCTGGAGGCGTGCCTTAGGCACAAATATGCCCACACAACCGCGTCGCTGACGCATCCGCGCCGTTTGCAAAATAGCCTCCCCACGCATCCGCGTCAACCACGCGAACGCATGGCCCAGCAAAATCGACGTAAAGAGGTGTATGGCAGAGAGTTATAATGGAGCTGGGCTGGAAAATTGCTAGAAGCACAAGCCCTATCACGCGAACGCGTGCCCCACGCGTCCGCGTCAATTTCAAAATATGGCCATTCACGCGATCACGTCAACCACGCGAACGCGTCACCCAGATTTTTGGCAAAATGCATTTAAAACAGAGAGTTGCGCGAACACGAGGCTGCACTCGCGCCAATAGCACAAATCAGGTCACGCGATCGCGTGAACTACGCGTCCGCGTCACCTGAAATTATCACAAACCACGCGAACGCGTGCTCCACGCATCTGCGTCGCCTACGCTGCACAACTTATCCAGATCAGCGCCAACTATCTTATCTTTTCTTCCCCAAATCCTAATTCTTTCTTTCCCTTTCTTATTTCTTTCTTCTTCCTTCTTACTTTCTTTTTCTTCATCTCTTTAACTTCTCATCCCTCTTCACTTCCATTCTATTTTATTTACTTTATTTGCATACTTTCATCCATTGCATTTTAATTTTGTGCATATTTTTATTTTCTTTTCTAAATTTATTATTTTACCATTGGTGTTAAATTTTCTTATTCAACTGTTACATCTTTTCTTGAATTATTTTGGTGCTTAGTGACTTGCTTTACACTGTTGGGTAATATTTTATATTGTCTTTCTTTACCTACTCTTCCCCTTTTGTTGCAAATTTTTTGTAACATTGATATGTCATCTGCTTCCACTGTTTTCTCAATTGTATGTTGTAGCTACCATGTAATTGTGATCCTCATTATTTGGCATTAACCCAACCATATTTTATTTGTTTTTTATCTTTCTTTCTGGGTTAATTTTCTTCTTTTCCTCTACTTTCAGGCTGGCCACCGAGAAAGGGAAAGGGAAAGCTTCTAAATGGGGAGACAAACAAGTCCATCAGCACAATCTTTAGAGAAAAGCATTAGTTGAAGCAACCCTTCCACTTGTACATCTTAGCATGCACCGAGGACGGTGCAATCTTTAAGTGTGGGGAGGTCGATACTGATCTCCATGGGTTAGTTATTTTCTTCTCAACACCAATGTCTTATTTTCTTTATTAGTTCATTGTTGCATCTGCATATTTGATTACATGTTTTCTTGATTTTATGCATTTAGTTACTACTTGGTTAAAGTAATATTTTCTTTTTCAAGAAATTTTTATAGTATTTCACTAATTTAAATTGAAAACTTTTTTTTCTGTTAAAACTTGTTTGAAGTTGTATTTGGAACATAGTTTAAAAAGCTAAGAACACACAACTCGTGAGATTTTGAGCCTAATTACATTGTTACATTATTTAACCATAAATATTTTATTCTTGTGTGTTTGCTTCTCTATGATTGTAATCTTTATTTTGTTTCATCCTATATGTCCAATATTTAGTGTATTTACATGCCTGCATATGATTGAGGCCATTATTTGATTTTTGCTCACTTATCCCAAATAAGCCTACCCTTTTAAATTACCTTTGTTAGCCACTTTGAGCCTTTTAATCCCATTTGTTCTATATTTTACCACATTACTAGCCTTAAGCAAAAAAACAATTAAATATCCCAATTGAATCTTTGGTTAGCTTAAGATAGAAATTGTGTGTTAATTAAGTATGGAAAGATTGTGGGAGAACAAGGGTTAATAAGGGAATGTGTCATGATAAAATAATGGGAATTTGGGTACCTACTCATGTGAAACTATAAAAATTAAAAATTCATATGCATTGATAAGCTATGTTTATTTTCATGCTAAAAAAAATAATACTCAATAAATAAATAAATAAATAAGGGGACAAAATTACCCTAATTCTAAGTTAAGTTAAGCTCTAAGATCAATGCATATGTGATAAAAATTAAAAGAAAGTTGATGCATGAGTATGTAATGCAAAAGCGGAAAATTTTGGGTAGCTATGCATGATTCTTGAGTTATATAGAGTATATGTATGTTAGGTGAAAGCTTAGGTTAATTAAAGATTCAATTTATAGCTCACTCAGCCATATATATATATATATATATATACCCTTACCCTTACCTTAGCCCCATTACAACCTTGAAAAGACCTCATGATGTTTGCATTGGCACATTAAATATTGTTGATTGGTTAGGTGAAGAACAAGGTTTAGAAAACATGATTAGAGAAGAATAGAGTGATTACCCTATACACTAGAGTGACTAGAGAGCATATACACCATCAGTAAGGGTTCAATGCTTGATTCTATGTTCCCTGCTTTCATGAGCTATCTTCTTACAAGTTTACTTGTCTTTTATTGTATAATTTGAATTAGTGGAATTTGATTTATGTTTGTCTTGAAGAGCTTATTTACTTTTAACCAAGTAGGTAGATACATTTTGCATGTAGTTGCATTCACATAGATAGGTTGCATTTCATATTCTTTACCATTCCTCTTCACTCTCTTATAGCTTCTCTTGAGCTTAGCATGAGGACATGCTAATGTTTAAGTGTGGGGAGGTTAATAAACCACTATTTCATGGTTTATCTTGTGCTCAATTGAGTGGTTTTTATCAACTCTTGACCCACTTATTCATACTATTTGCATGGTTTTACGTTTTCCTTCCTAATTTGTGCTCTGATTGAAAACATGTTTCCTGGGCTTTTAAATTGCTAATTTTAATCCTCTCTTATTACCATTCAACGCCGTGATATGTGCGTTAAGTGATTTCATGGATTACAGGGCAGAAATGGCTTAGAGGATGGAAAGAAAGCATGCAAAAGTGGAAGGAATAAAAGAAATTGAAGGAACTGCAAAGCTATCAGCCCTGACCTCTTCGCACTCAAATGTTCATAACTTGAACTACAGAAGTCCAAATGAGGCGATTTTAATTGCGTTGGAAAGCTAACGTCCGGGGCTTCACAACGATATATAATTTGTCATATCTGCTTCAAAGCCAGATGACGCAAGAACGTCAGTCACGCAAACGCGTGACCTGGCAAAAACGCAATCCACGCTAACGCGTGGACGACGCTTCCGCATGACTTTGCAGTGATCTGTACGTACCAGAAATCGCTGGGGGCAATTTCTGGGCTGTTTTTGACCCAGTTTTCGGACCAGAAAATACAGATTAGAGGCTATAAAGTGGGGGAATCAATCCATTCATTTATTGAACAACAAAACATACAACATTCATATTCATAATTTTAGGTTTTAGATGTAGTTTTAGAGAGAGAGAGAGGCTCTCTCCTCTCTCTTAGGATTAGGATTTAGAATTTCTATTATGTTTAGGCTACTTTTCTTCATTCCAGGTTCAATGTTCCTTTAATTTAATTTCTCTTCTACTTTTATTTACTTTATCACTTAGTTATTTATTTTCCCAATTTAATTTATGAATTTTCATGTTAGATTTGATTTCTTTTATTTAATATAATTTGAGGTATTTCAGACTTATGATTGTTTTCTTTAATTTATTAATGCTTTTGATTTATCCAAATTATTTTCATTCAAGTAGATTTTCTTTCCTTTTGGCTTTGGTTGAATAATTGGTGACACGTGAGTTATCAAACTCAGCTGTTGATTAATATTTGAAGTTTTCTGGTTGATTTGAATCCCTCTAAAGCTAGTCTTTCCTTAGGAGTTGACTAGGACTTGAGGAATCAAATTGATTAGCCCACTTGACTTTTCTTTATTTAGTAAGGGTTAACTAAGTGGGAGCAAAATCCAGTTCTCATCACACTGATAAGGATAACTAGGATAGGATTTCCAATTCTCATACCTTGCCAAGAGTTTTCTTTATAATTATTAATTTATTTTTCTTGCCATTTAAATTACTTGTTCTCTATTTCAAAAACCCAAAAATATACAATTTCCATAACCAATAATAAATCATACCTCCCTGTTGGGTTTTGTTACTTGTGCCAACCAAATTTTTGTACAAAAGGATTCTCTGTTGGTTTAGAACTATACTTACAACGCTGTACGCGTGGCTGACGCGTGCGCGTGACCAGGAGCGTCGTCCACTGACGCATACGCATGACTGATGCGTACGCATGGCCAGTGCAGAGTTCAAATGATGCGTACGCGTGACAAGCGGCACGTGTCTCAGTAAAGGGAAAACGATGGGGGCAATTTCTGAGCTGATTTTTGGTCCAATTTCGGGCCCAGTTTGCAAATTAGAGGCTGGGAGTGAAGGAGGATGGATCATTCCATTCATTCATTCATTGACAGACATTAGTTAGAGATAGATGTAGAATTCTAGTGAGAGAGGCTCTCTCCTCTCTCTAGGTTTTAGGGTTTCTTCTTTTATTTTCAATTTCATCTAGGTTTAGGTTCCACTTCTTATCTTGACCCAAGTTTCTCTTTTAATTTCTTGTTATTACTTCTTTTCTTTCTTAGTTTTATATGTTGTTTCCTTTACCTTGTTGCTTTATTGTTCATGACTCCTTATTGATTCCAATTTTCTTTTAATGCACTTTGAGGTATTTTATGTTTATTGTCTCTTTCTTTAATTTGTTGTTATTGTTTCCTTGCAATTGTTAGTCTTAGATTTTACTATTTCTTGTTAATTTTCTATGTTTTTATTTTGTGCCTTCCAAGTGTTTTACAAAATGCTTGGTTGGATTTTAAAATAGATTTTTGTGTTCTTGGCTTGGATTGAGTAATTTGGATACTCTTGAATTGTTAAAGTCTCTTGTTGATTGGTGATTGAAGATTGCCGGTTAGCTTGAACTTCACTAAATCTAGTCTTTCACTATGAGTTGACTAGGACTTGTGAACTCAAGTTGATTGTATGCACTTGACTTTCCTTCATTGGTTAGAGGTTAACTAAGTGAAGGAAATTTACATTTACCATCACAATTGAGGATGATAATGAGGATAGGAATTCTAATTCTTACCTCTTGCTAAGACTTTTTTTTGTTGCTAGTTTATTTTCTTGTTATTTACATTCCTTGTTCATCATTCAAAACCCCAAAAATACTTTCCCACAACCAATAATAACTATACTTCCCTGCAATTCCTTTGAGAGACGACCAAAAACTTGACAGAGGATTAATGTCGGTAAAGAATTTCTCGATAAAATTGTGTTGCAAGTATAGTTCTAAACTGACAAACAATCCTCGGTCAACGTTTAGTTTATTTGTCACAATGTAAACCAATAAAAATAACCGAAGTATTTAAACCTCGGGTCGTCTCTCAAAGGAATTGCAGGGAAGTGTAGTTATTATTGGTTGTGAGAAAGTATTTTTGGGGTTTTGAATGATGAACAAGGAATATAAATAACAAGAAAATAAACTAACAACAAAAAAAGAGTCTTAGCAAGAGGTAAGAATTGGAATTCCTATCCTCATTATCATCCTCAATTGTGATGGTAAATGTAAATTGCCTTCACTTAGTTAACCTCTAACCAATGAAGGAAATTCAAGTGCATATAATCAACTTGAGTTCACAAGTCCTAGTCAGCTCATAGTGAAAGACTAGATTTAGTGAAGTTCAAGCTAACTGGCAATCTTCAATTACCAATCAATAAGAGATTTTGATAATTCAAGAGTCTCCAAATCACCAACCTAAGCCAAGAACACAAAAATCTATTTTAAAATCCAACAAAGCATTTTATCAAACACTTGGAAGGCACAAAATAAAAACATAGAAAATTAACAAGAAATAGTAAAATCTAAGACTAACAATTGCATGAAAATAATAACAACAAATTAAAGAAAATGACAAAAAACATAATCACCTCAAAGTGCATTAAAAGGAAATTGGAATCAACAAGGAGTCATGAATAATAAAGCAACAAGGTAAAGGAAACAACATATAAAACAAAGAAAGCAAATAAATAATAACAAGAAATTAAAAGAGGAACTTGAATCAAGATAAGAAGTGAAACCTAAACCTAGATGAAATTTGAAAATAAAAGAAGAAACTCTAAAACCTAGAGAGAGGAGAGAGCCTCTCTCTCTCTCTCTCTAAAATTCTACATCTATCTAAGAACTAATGTGTGTGAATGAATGAATGAATGGACTGATCCATCCTCCTTCACTCCTAGGCTTTAATTTGCAAACTGGGCTCAAAATTGGGCCAAAAATCAGCTCAGAAATTGCCCCCAGTGTTTTCTCTTTACTGAGGCACGTGCCGCTTGTCACACATGCGCGCCAGCCACGCGTACGCATCAGTCACACGCACGTGTCGGTGCCAGCTTCTCAACTCTTTAATTCTTTGTACTCCTTCCACTATTGCATGCTCCCTTTCCATCCTCTAAGCCCTTCCTGCGTTATAAACTCTGAAATCACTTAACAAACACATCAGGCATCGAATGGTAATAAGAGAGGATTAAAAATTAGCAATTTTAAGGCCTAGGAAGCATGTTTTCATTCTTAGCAAAAAATTAGGAAGGAATCTCAAAACATGTAATTTATATGGATAAGTGTGAGAATAGTTGACAAAATCCACTCAATTTGATATAAAATTAACCATAAAATAGTGGTTTATCATTTACCGCGAGAAAATTTTTCATATTTCCTTAACCGGTACGCAACCAAGTTCGTTGAACGCTGCTTGGAAACTAAAAATCAGAAAGCTTTATTTCAGGATGGGTTAATAGAGTATTTCTGGTTTGGCCACCCTGTTCTTGGAATGGAGGGCCACATTGAAGCCAGTTATGTTTGTGCTATCCTGCTACTAAGTGCTAACGAAGACGAAGAGCATAGAAGAAGGGGAGTTGAATTTTTTAAAGTTGTGCGTACTTCTAGAGTAGTCGGAAGGTCCAAAGTGGTCGTCAGGGATATGTTCCAAGAGTGGTAGATAAAAGAGAGACCTTTAGATCTTAGACAGCTCGTTACTTGTCAGTCCATCAAGTGCCCTACCGGCAGCGTTATGAGCGTTGTCAAAGATATTTCTAATGTTTTGTGTTTGCATTGCCTTGCTAATTATGAGGTGTTGGTCTTATTGGAAATGTTAATTTAAAAGTTTCTCAATTAGACAATGAATTAGCAGTTTGGTACATTGCTATTTTGTAATTCTTTTGTTCAAATGTGTTGTTCTTTCTGCTTCTCTTCTCTGATAGTGTAGTATTCATTATTTACCATAAATTAGTTCATTTACTGTTAATTATAATAATGCAATTTTTCTTATGAATGATTATCGTTCATTAACATCAGAATTAGTAACACATTATGGACAAAAACTATAATTCATCTGTATTCCATCTGAATATGCGCAATAACTTCAGACGGATTTGGGACGCATTTTGAAAAATATTAATTCTATCCCAAATTTGTCTATAATTAGTCTTAAATGCTTTTATTATAGTTAACCCTTCAAAGTAGCCAAAATTTTTTCCACAAATTTGGGACGAAAATAACATCATTTGTATATTTCGTTTGAAAGTGCATCAGTTTTCAAACGGATTTCAAATGTTTATTGAAAAATTTTAATATTTAGTATAAAAATATTGTTTATATTTTAAATTTATCTATGATTTGTCTCAAATATTTTTACTATTCCAAAATAAAGTTTCTTTTTTCTAAAATAACCTTAATTATATATAACTTATAAAACGGTACATTTTTTATTTTTAAGACTCAATTCCAAAACCTCTTAATCAAAATATGAAATAATCATCATACTGATTAACATCTCATTTATTATTATACATATTTTAAAAAATTAGATTAATAGGTACGTTAGTGCTTATTTATGCACCCGTCTTTTATAGTTACTAAATTTTTTTGCATTTACAAAATTAGTTTAATATGTTTTAACATTATTTATATATTATAAATAATAGATTAAAGATATAATTTTAATTTTAAAATTTTTTTATATCTAGTTGTTTTAAAGCCACTTATTTACTTTGCGCCAAAAATCCAAATTTTATTCAAAACCGCCCTTTTGGTTTCAGGAGATTTTAGTTTTTCATCTCCTTCTCCCTCCTCCTATCACAGCTAGGTTACAGAGCTAAAAACCCAACCTTTATTCAGAATCACCTTTCGGTTTCAGGGTCAATTCTTGATCTCCTTCTCCCTCCTTCTATTATAGCTACAACCCTCACTCGCTCAAGGCTACAACCCTCACTCGCTCACACTACTCTGCCTCCTACCTATGGCCACCTTCGAACCTCTGGTCTCAGACCTCCACCACTCCAGCCTCCAATCTCGCACCTCAAATAACCTCCACCATCGTCAATCGCACTCTCAAGTAACAGCTCTCACACCGCTCTGCCTCCTGCATGTGGCCGCCTCCTCCGGTCTCAAAACTCACACCTCCGCAGCCTAAGACACCGCACCTGATGCGACCTCCACCCTCGTGCTTCGCTAGGTTGCCCTTGCCTCCTTTGTCTCTGTGTGCATCCTCTGCCAGGTACTAATTTTTGTGAGTAGTGATTGTTACTCAACTTTATTCATTGTTAATTTGCTTGTTAATGATGGTTTTCTTTCTAAGGATAAGATTAGGGGCTTATTAAAAAGTTAGGGTTTGTTATTAAATCTTTAGATAGTAGATCTACTATCTTCCATTTTTCATATAGGATAAACCAAGAGAATTACATGAAAAAACAACTTCTCAAAAGATTTTGGTAACTTCAATTCAATAAATAAGAACTGAGCCTGACCCAGATGAAAGAAAAAACCGAACCCCATACGACTGGAATGATAATAATGCTTAATCTATAACAGAATGAGGAAACTTAGATTTCTCACTAATAGACTGGCACCAATGAGACTGTGTACACGGTTGTGTTTTATTTCTTGGTTTGTGATAGGAAATATTGTGAATGGTTGGTGAATTTTCAAATTATTTAATGCATTGGTGACTTTTTGCATTGTTAACCAAAAATACAATTGAGTGTTAAAAAAATTGTCATTCAGTGATATATTTGTTTAGAACCTATCTCAGGTGGCTTAGAGATAAATAATATACTTATAATTGTCTACATGAGACTAATATATGGAATCAATTTTTGGTTCATAGATATAGCCCTATTTACATAGATCTTTAGGATGTTTGTATGTTATACAATTGGAATTGTTGATTTGATTCTTTCTCTTACATTATTGATAAAAGCCAAAGGTAATTAAATCACATAAATCAGTTTTTTTTGTTAGAGGTGTTTTGTAACCTAACAGTTTAAAGAGAGGTAAACTTAGATTTGAAAATGGTAGCCACAAACTTAACACTCTAAAATTATTGATTGGCTGCATGTGAAAGAAAGAACTGTGAAAGGCTATACCTAATAATTACTTTTCATATCATTTCAATTTAATCAATTGGATAAAGTAGTAATAATCTTGCTAAGAATGAGTGTTTTCTCCTGTTAAGGTGAAAGTATGTTGCCAGGAGAAAAACAACGAACTGTTGGTTTACCTGTTTTAAGAGAAAATAGTGTCAGCTAAAGGTCTTGAATGCACAAGGAGACTTTAAAGTGTGAGATATATCTAACTAATTTCAAGCAGTGTGGTTATTCATTTCTACGTTAAAATACTTCTCTTTCAAGTGATGATGCTTAAAACAATCTGAATAATCAACTGCATCCTAAGACTTTTTCCCTTATAAAATGTTGTCGACTTTACATGAATTATGAAATGGATTTTCTTGTAGGATTGAATATATTGAATTCTTTCATGTCTAATATTTCTTAGGAAATTCCAAAGAAAATTATTTGATAGTTGATGAAGTGTGATTTTTGTTCTGTTATAGGTCTCAAGAATTTGCCACTTATACATAGTTATGATAGCATTCAAGCTCTTTCCAAAATTATTGGAAAATTAGAGAGAGTGCATGACCTTGTGATTACTATAAGTTTATTCTTTCGGATATTTACCTATGTTAGCATCAAGTTATTTGTTTTTTAGTTTATGCAAACTATATTTGATTCTAAAATCAAGCCAAACATGTTACCTATAAGGGGGTATTTAATGTTTTTGCATTCAAAGATTAAGTAATATATACTTGACACGAGACATATTTATTCTGCCCAAAAAAAAAAAATTCTCCCTTTGTTACAATTGCATTATGTAAACTTCAGGTAATTAGTAAATAATTAACCAATAAATTAATTATTATTTAAAGAAATTACAAGCTTAAATTTTATAGTTTAAAGAAGTAGAAATAATTAAAATATAAAATTTGACACTAATTTTAAAGATTTTGGCCCAAAACCGGGCCAACGAGCCGAATCAGTTGAACTGGACCTGAACTGGGCCCAAGGCCCAACCTATTAAAAACACAGAGAACGTGCTCTCCTTCTTTCGTTTCAGCACAAGGAGTCACGTTGAGGAAGAGAGAATCGGGAGAGAAAACCTAACGTCTCCGAAAATTCAATCGCCCGTAACTTTTAATCCAGAGCGCCGATTGATGAGCCGTCTGCGGCCACGCGTTCGTCTCAAAATTCTCTACAAAACCCACATATAAATTTGGTAAGAATCTAGCAATTTCTTACTCAGCCACTCTTCCCTAATTTCGAAATTTAAGGTTTTGAGTTTGATAGATTATGTGATTTTGATGTTCTAGGCTTGAGTTAGCTTGAGGAAACTATTGGATTTTGTTCATTTGATGTATGGATAAGGTAAGGAACTATTGAACCTGTTCCGAGGGTTACCTAAATTTGTAGGTCGATCTCAGTCGAGATCTTCTGTGCTGGTCGGAACCGAGGTGTCCGGTTGGTGAATGGCGACCGGAGCTGGTGCGTCCGACTTGTTGGACTGGTTGTGCTGCTGATCCTTTGCCACCGAAGGGTGGGGGTACCTGCAAGAGACTCCGATGCTTAAGTTAGCAAGGGTATTGAGCAGGTTTTTAGTATAATCAGAGTATGAGTTATACCTGGGTGCTCCAGTGTATTTATAGTATTGAGATGTGACCTTCGTTGAGGAAGATAAGTTAGTTATCTTATCTTATCTTTATCTTTAGAGTTGAGGTCAGCGTATCTTCATTGGAACTGCCCTTATCTCTATAGGCTTAGGCCGCCTTAGGATTTGGGTCGTGTTCCTCTATTTGGGCCTTTTACTGGGCTCTCTTGTTGATTTGGCCGAGCTCTCTGAGAAGAGGTCGGATAGTCTGACCTGAAGAGGTCGGTCGCTTTATCTCCAATCATCCCAGGTCGGATAGCTCGACCCAGGGTATGAACAGAACCCTTGTAAATTATTGATTTAGTGAACCCTATGATGATTATAGTGATATTGTATGAATTAGATTGTGTTCTTGTTGATTTGGAGTTCAATTGAGCGGTTTGGAACGAAATCCAGATGATTAAGCTTGAGAAATTGACGTTTGGAAGTTTGGAATTTATGAAAAGAGAGGTTTTTGAGGTGTTCCAAGCTTAGGGAGGAATCGGCCAAGGTGTGGTTTTGGTTTCCCGTAGTTAATGTTTAATGTCACGTGAAAGCTTAGGCTAGAAGACCTTAAGATGGGTATGAACTGAATGAATTATTGATGGATTATGACATTAATGAGTATAAACTAGTGATGATTGTTGATGTGTTGGGGGTTGATGGAGGGTTTATGAAATGGAATTGAACGGATTAGTTGAGAAATGTGTGGTTTGATTTTGAAATAATTTGATGCTGAAAATGATTTGAATCACCGAGAGGTGTTTGGTTTGGTGGTTGGGACCCTTGAGGGGCGACAGCAGTCCAAGTTTTTTAGGAGATGCTACCAATATTTTTAGGAAAATAGGAAGTTTCGTTTGAAGTGGTTAATTAGAAAGATTTGAATTTTTAAGGATTTTATAATTTGATTTTGAATTAGTAAGAAAAGGATTACGTTTTGAGTTTGCTTTATTTAAAAAAGAATGAATTGTGTTTTGAGTATGAATTGTTGATGAACGAAATGGAAGGTGTGATAATAAGGTTTGAAGTAATGAATTGTGGTTGAGAAAGTGAGAAAATGATGGTTTATAAATGAATGAGATATATGACCCCAGGTAAGAGGCAGTGGCGTTGTCCACTTGCTCCGGGAAGAGATGAGGAAGAAAAGTGGTGAAAACTGAGTTTGAATATGAAATTGAATGAATATGATAAATGAGACATGGTTGAGGTTGATTGATGGCAAGTATGTATGTATGTGTTTTCTCTCTGGTTATAAGGGTGACAGGGAACCTATTCCCTCTAATGGTGACAAAGCACATAATCCCTCTAATGGTGATAGGGCACATATTCTCTCCAATGGTGACAGGGCACATAATCCCTTTAATGGTGACAGGGCCCGTATTCCCTCTGATGGTATTAATGCGCGACAGAGAGATAGTGTCCAGGTTAGCTACTGGACATGTCGGGTTTGGCTATATAACTGACAAATAAGCTCATCAGTCATAGGACAGGCATACATCATGTGCATTTGTATATTTTGCTTGAGTGTGTATTGTTTTGGTTTGCTTAATTGCTTCACTTTGCTTATCTGCTACTTGTTCTACTTGCTGTAATTACACCTCTATTTGTGATTTTCTTGCTTGAATTGCATGTGTATATTTTTTGAGAGCCCCTCTTGGCGGAGGTGTGAGGGAGATTGTTCCACCGGTGATTCGGAGGATTGGAGGAGACAGAAAGTGAAGTGTTAAGTTAAAGTTAGATTTAGAACTTGAACACCTCAGATAACTTACTTAATTTCTGGTTTAGTTGGATCTTTAAGCTGAAATTTGAGTGTCAAAATTTTAGGAATGCCTCTGGCTTTCTCGGGACCTTTTATATTAACTATGCAGGAAGCGTTACCATGCTGAGAACCTTTGGTTCTCATTCCATATATATTCTGTTGTTTTTCAGATACAGGTCGTAAGGCACATTGTTGAGCATTTGGAGACCCTTCTTACGAGCGAAGAACTATCTTTTGGGCTGGCATATTTTGTTTTAGGCTATGTATATATGTTTATAGAATCTCCGCATGTATATTTTGTATTTTGTGTCCTAGAGGTTGTCTTGGAGAAATAGGTGTTTATTCCACAGTTTGAGTTTTATTTTGGGTTGTATATATATATATACTCTGGCCGGCCTTAGCTACGCAGGTCGAGTTTGAAGCTTGATATCTGTGTTTTAGAACTTGTTCCGAGGGTTACCTGAAACTGAAGGTCGATCTTGGATGAGATCTGCTATGGTGGCCGGAGCTGTCGTGTCCCACTTGTTCGACTTGTTGGAGCTGTCGCGTCCGGCTTGTTGGATCTGGTGATGCTGTTAATCCTTGATCACCGGAGGGTGGTGGTACCTGCAAGAGACTCCGATGCTTAAGTTTGCATGGGCTTTAAGCAGGTTTTTAGTAGAATCAGAGTATGAGTTATACTGGGTACTCCAGTGTATTTATAGTAGTGTGGATTGACCACCCTTGGAGATAAGTTAGTTATCTTATCTTATCTTTGAGTGAAGTCATCTTATCTTTAAGGGGAACCGCCTTTATCTTTCTAGGCTTGGGCTGCCTTTAGTTTGGGCTGTGTCCCTTTGTTTGGGTCTGCCTGGACTTCTTATGGCGATTTGACCGAGCTCTTTGTGAAGAGGTCGGTAATGGACCAACCTTTCAAGAGGTCGGTCGTTCTGATCTTTGTCCAACCCGGATCGCATAGCTCGACCCAGGGAATGAACAGTGCCTCTGCTTGAGCTTCGATCTTCCTTGTGAGGTCGTGTTTCTTAGCTTCAATCCCTTTGAGGGAGTCGTGCTCAAGCATTTGTCTGGCCTGTTTCTTCATTGTTTTGCAATCCTTGCAGATTTTATAGAGATTTGGTACTTTACTGTCCGACCTCTTTTTGATCAGCTCTTGTTTTGTCCACTTGGTTGGTCGAGGTGATCGTTGGGGCTAATTTGTCCAGCGACTTTTTAGTGTTCTTGTGGAATCTTTTTTGTTAGCTTGAACAATTTTAATAGCCTTGTCGTGGAGTCGTGGCTTTTTGGGCAAAGCTATGTCCCTTTTAGCGTACGCTTTTCGTTGGTCCGACTTCTCTTGTTGGTCCAAGCTGTAGCTTTCGTCGATCCGACTTCTCCTGTCGGTCCAAGCTATAGCTTTCATTGGTCTGAGCTGTAGCTTTTGTTGGTCTGACTTCTCTTGTCGGTCTAAGCTGTAGCTTTCGGTGGTCCGACTTCTCTTGTCGGCCCAAGCTGTAGCTTTCATTGGTCCGACTTCTCTTGTCGGTCCAAGCTAAGTTATTTTTAGTAGTCTATTTTTAGACAGACCTCGTCAGGCCACTTTTTATGGATTACTTTTTATAACTTCTTGCATTAATCTGTTTTTATCGCTTTCACCTTGCCGACCTTGTCGTAATCGGGCGATGAATTTGGTTTTCACCTTGTCGACCTTGTCGTGATCGGGCAATGAATTTGGTTTCATCTTGCTGACCTTGTCGTGATCGGGCGATGAATTTGTTATTTATCTTGC
Source organism: Arachis ipaensis (assembly GCF_000816755.2). Taxonomy (NCBI): domain Eukaryota; kingdom Viridiplantae; phylum Streptophyta; class Magnoliopsida; order Fabales; family Fabaceae; genus Arachis; species Arachis ipaensis. Next base: position 101,487,264 of record NC_029788.2, read on the forward strand.
CGACCTTGTCGTGATCGGGTGATGAATTTGGTTTTCATCTTGCCGACCTTGTCGTGATCGGGCGATGAATTTTTGCGCTCAGATTAATACGTCTTGGTAGGAAACTTTTTAGGGAATCTGAAAACTTTATTCAAATAGAAGATAGAAATATAAACAGGAGTATATACATATGACTGCTTACCCTTCTAGGTCGGCCAGTAAAAACCAGCTCGGAGTACCTTTTTGGCAAGGGCTTGTGCCCCAAGGTGATTGCCGCACATGCCACTGTGGACTTCTTCGAGAACTTCCCTTGTAGCGGAGATTGGGACACATTTTAGGAGAGGTGTAGAGATTCCTCCCTTATATAGGACGTCTTGTATTATGGTGTAGTACTGTGCTTCTCGTACTAGCTTTTTTGCCTCCTTTTTGTCTGTGGGAAGTGTTTCTGACTTGAAGTAGTTGATTATGGGAGTCATCCATTTTTGATCCTATCTTGATATGGCTAGGATCTTTTCTTCCTCTGTGATTGATGGGCTTTGCAATGTTTCCTGGATGAGGCTTCTGTTATTGCCCCCTGGTTTGGTGCTGGCTAGTTTTAAGAGTGCATCCGCCCGAGCATTCTTTTCTCGAGGTATATGTTGGACCTCATATTCCCCGATCTGTCCGAGCTGTTCTCTAGTTTTATCAAGATATTTCTTCATGGTAGGGTCCTTAGCTTGGTAGCTCCCTTCTATTTGTGAGATAACTACTTGTGAATCACTGAAGATGGTGAGCTTTTGAACTCCTACCTCCTTAGCCAACCTCAAACCAGCCAGTAATGCCTTAAATTCAGCTTGATTATTTGAAGTAGGGATTTTGAACTTTAGTGAGAGTTCAATTTCGGTTCCTTGATCGCTTTCTATTATCACTCCTACGCCACTCCCGGTTTCGTTTGAAGAGTCGTCCACGTAGAGATTCCATCTTGAGGGAGTTCCCGGGGTATTAGTGTACTCGGCAATAAAGTCGGCCAAGTACTGTGATTTGATGGCTGTTCGGGCTTCAGATTGAAGATCGAATTCAGACAATTTGATAGCCCATTGCAGAATTTTTTCCGCTAAGTCTGTCTTCTGTAGGATACCTTTTATGGGCTGGTTGGTCCGAACCTTGATAGTGTTCGCTCGAAAGTACGGGTGAAGTCGTCGAGAAGTGAGTATGAGAGTGTAGGCGAATCTTTCTATCCTTTGATAATTTAGCTCGGTTCCTTGTAGAGCTTTGCTGATGAAGTAGATGGGTTGTTGTCCGCTTTCGTCCTCTCTGACTAGTGCTGAGGCTATTGCCCGACTTCCCACTGCAAGGTATAATAGGAGTGCTTTTCCCTCCTATGATCGGGTAAGAATGGGTGGTTGTCCCAGGAATTTTTTAAAATCCTGGAAGGCTTGCTCGCACTCTGCGGTCCATTCAAACCTCTTTCCTTTTCTTAATGTGGCGTAAAAGGGGAGGGATCTTATGACTGAACCGGCTAAAAACCTGGACAGGGCTGCGAGTCTTCCGTTGAGCTGTTGTACTTCTTTGACGCAGGTCGGGCTTTTCATGTCGAGTATAGCCTGACATTTATCTGGGTTTGCCTCGATTCCTCTTTGCATGAGGATGAAGCCCAAGAATTTTCCATCTTCTACCGCAAAGGTGCATTTTGTAGAATTAAGTCGCATTCCATGCTTTCTGATGGTGTCGAACACTTTGATTAGGTCGGGTAACAAGGATTCCTCCCTTTGTGCTTTTACCAGCATATCGTCTACGTAAAGCTCCATTAGTTTCCCAATGTGGTCTGTAAAGACTTTGTTCATCAATCTTTGGTAAGTAGCTCCTGCGTTTTTGAGCCCGAATGGCATGGCGATATAGCAATAATTTGCTTTTGGGGTTAGGAACGAGGTCTTTTCTTGATCGGGTGGGTACATCGGGATTTGATTGTATCCTGAATAAGCATCCATGAAGGAAAGGTACTTGTATCCAGAAGATGCGTCCACTAGAGTGTCTATACTTGGGAGTGGGTAGGGATCTTTTGGGCAGGGTTTATTGAGATCGGTGTAGTCAGTACACATCCGCCACTTCCCATTTGACTTTTTTACCAAGACCACATTGGCTAGCCATAATGGGTATTTGACTTCCCTTATGAACCCTGCCTCCAGTAAGGCTTGTACCTGTTCTTCCACAGCTTGGGACTTTCCCGGTCTGAGCTTCCTACACTTCTGCTGCACTGGCCGAGATCCTGGGTATACCGCCAATTTGTTGCACATTAGTTTGGGATATATGCCCGGCATGTCTGCGGCCTTCCATGCAAAGAGATTGGCGTTATCTTTAGGAATTGTATCAGAGACTCCTTTAAATCTCCCTTTAAGGTTGCCCCGACATTTTTTGTCTTATCCCAGGCATCGCCGATTTGGACCTCTTCAGTCTCGCCTTCCGGCTGTGGACGAAGTTCCTCGCGAGCTCGGATTCCCCCGAGCTCAATAGTGTTGACTTCCTCTCTTTTGGGGTTGCCTTTAAGGTTTAGACTTTCATTGTAACAGTGTCGTGCAATTTTTTTGTCTCCCTTTATCGTGGCGATCCCATCCGGAGTTGGGAACTTCATGCAGAGATGTGGAGTCGAGACCACTGCGGCGAGCTGGTTCAGTGTTGTCCGACCTATTAGGGCGTTGTAAGCTGAGCTCACGTCGACTACAATGTAGTCTATGTTGAGTGTCCTTGACCGAGTTCCTTTTCCAAAGGTTGTGTGTAACAAGATATATCCAAGTGGTTGAATTGGAGTGTCTCCTAGTCCGAACAAGCTATTCGGATATGCTCTAAGCTCTTTTTCTTGCAAACCGAGTTTGTTGAAGACGGATTTGAACAAGATATCTGTGGAGCTTCCTTGGTCTACTAATATTTTGTGGAGATTAGCATTGGCCAATATGATAGTAATGACCATGGGATCATCATGTCCCGGGATGACGCCTGTTGCATCTTCTTGGGTAAAGGTAATTGTGGGGAAGTCGGATGACCTCTCTTCTTCCCCGACATGATATACCTCTTTAAGGTGTCTTTTGCGAGATGATTTAGAGATCCCACCTCTTGCGAATCCTCCATTTATCATATGAACATGTCTCTCAGGAGTGTGGGGTGGTCGTTCAACCCGTTCGACCTCTTTATTCCGTCTTCTCTTTCTTGGCTTGTCGGTTTTGTTGGCCAAGAACCTATCTAGTCTTCCTTCCCGGGCTAGCTTCTCTATGATATTCTTTAGGTCGTAGCATTCTTTGGTGGAGTGTCTATAGATTCGATGGTATTCGCAGTACTCTGTTCGACTTCCCCTCCTTTTTTGCTTTTGATTGGGCGGGGTGGTGGGATCTTCTCAGTGTTGCATATTTCTCGGTAAACATCCACAAGAGACACCCGAAGAGGGGTGTAGTTATGGTATTTTTTAGGCTTCTCACTGGATTGATCTTCTTTTTTCTTGGACTCTTTATCCTTGTCCCGAGAGGGGTAGGAGAGTCCAGATTTTGAGGTTTCTCCTAATCGAGAGTTCTCCTCCATGTTAATGTACTTTTCTGCCCTTTCTTGTACCTCGTTTAGAGATGTTGGATGCTTTTTTGATATAGAGTGACTAAAAGGTCCTTCTCGCAGGCCATTGATGAGACCCATGATGGCTGCTTCCGTTGGCAGACTTTGTATGTCCAGACACGCTTTATTGAATCTTTCCATGTAGTTGCGTAGATTTTCCCGATCTCCTTGCTTGATCCCTAATAGGCTTGGGGCGTGTTTGGCTTTGTCCTTATGGATGGAAAATCTGGCAAGGAATTTTTTGGCTAAGTCATCAAAACTTGTGATAGATCTTGGAGGCAAATTGTAGAACCACTTAATTGCTGTCTTTGTCAGGATGGTCGGGAAGGCTTTGCATCGAACGGCATTCGAGGCGTCAGTGAGATACATTTTGCTTCTGAAATTGCTGAGATGATGGCTGGGATCCGAGGTACCGTCGTATGAAGTCATGTCGGGAGCTTTAAACTCTTTTAGAACTTTAGCTTTCATGATTTCTTTGGTGAAGGAGTTTTGGTCCTTGTGGGAGTTATCCTCATGGTTTGAATGAGCAGTTCTGGCCTTGAGGTCGGCCTTGAGTTTTGCGAGCTTGTCCTCTAGCTCTCGGCGACGTCTAGCTTCTCTTCGGAGGTCTCTTTCAGCCTTCCGCTGATGTTCAGCCTCCTGTTCGAGCTGTTTGAGATGATCATGTTGTTCTTGGATAGCTTTCAAAATTTCTGTGTTGGAAGGTTGTTTATCCCCTTGTTTTGGGGTGTATCCTTTGATGTGACCTCCGTATTTTTAACCGGAGTTTTTTCTTCCAAACCGGAGTTGTGATCGTTGTCAAGGTTGTCCGTCATGATGATGGGATGACTTCCAGGTTCCCCAGCAACGGCGCCAATGTTCTGAGGGTTACCTGAAACTGAAGGTCGATCTCGGATGAGATCTGCTGTGGTGGTCGAAGCTGTCGTGTCCCACTTGTTCGACTTGTTGGGGCTGTCGCATCCGGCTTGTTGGATCTGGTGATGCTGCTGATCCTTGATCACCGGAGGGTGGTGGTACCTGCAACAGTCTCTGATGCTTAAGTTAGCATGGGCTTTAAGCAGGTATTTTGTGTAGAATCAGAGTATGAGTTATACCTGGGTGCTCTAGTGTATTTATAGTAGTGTGGATTGACCTCCCTTGGAGATAAGTTAGTTATCTTATCTTATCTTTGAGTGAAGTCATCTTATCTTTAAGGAGAACCGCCTTTATCTTTCTAGGCTTGGGCTACCTTTAGTTTGGGCTGTGTCCCTTCGTTTGGGCCTGCCTGGGCTTCTTATAGTGATTTGACCGAGCTCTTTGTGAAGAGGTCGGTAATGGACCAACCTTTCAAGAGGTCGGTCATTCTGATCTTCATCCAACCCGGATCGCATAGCTCGACCCAGGGTATGAACATAACTCTAATATGTATATTATGCTTTTTAGCCTTCTTTTGATCGTATCTATCCATTTTACAACTATCCATGTGAGTGTGACACGATTTTCTGTTTTTGCTTTTACTTAGCTTCCTCTTCAAGGCTCCTAGATATGATTTATTTCAACTATATTTATGTACGTATTTTACTTTTAGAGGTTGTAATACCTCACCACCTTTGCTTTTTGACTTAAGCGTAAGGATCTGTGGGTAGGGTGTTGCATTAAGGTATCAGAGCAGTTCGTTCCTGTAGAGCCTGAGGGACGGGCTGACTATACTTCTGTGCATACTCTGGGTGTGTGTATATACTAATTAGGATATCTAATTGATATATGTGGTATATTTGTTTATGAGCACACAATTGGGCCTTTGAAGCATTAGACTTGAGAAATTGAGACTGATCACCTTAATATCACTTGTTTGGTGTGAACAGGAACCAAATGATGACTCGTGGATGCGGACGCGGTCGAGGAAGAGGCTGGAATAATAATGCAGAACCTTAAACAACTATGAATAATCTCGTGAACTTTACGAACGCTCTGGAGTACATGGCGGCTGCTATGCAGGCAACGACTAAGGCCCTTGGTCAGTAAGTTAACAACAGAAATGGGCCGATGACCTTTGAAACTTTTCTTAAGATAAACCCTCGAACTTTTAGAGGAACCACAAATCTGACAGAGGCTGATAACTGGTTTCAGGCTATGGAGAGAGCCTTGCAAGCACAACAAGTGCCTGAAGATTAGTATATTGAATTTGCCACATATCAGCTAATGGGCAAAGCACAGTATTGGTGGCAGAAAACTCGATGTCTCCTATAGCAAGGCAACACCGCAATACCTTGGGATGCTTTCCGATCTAAATTCTACAATAAATATTTTCCTAACTCTATCAGGACATCTAAGTGAAATGCTGCAATTGAAACAGGGTCATTTGTCGGTCACTGAATACATGAATAAATTTCAGGAATTGTGCCGATTCTCCAGAATTTGACAGGGTGCTCTGGGAGATTTTGAGGAATGGAAGGGCATCAAATAAGAAGGAGCACTTTGAGGTATTTTGAGTTCAATAGGTCCCATGGAGATCAGAAACTTTTTTGAATTGGTAAACAAGAGTAGAGTTGTGGAGGAATGTTCAAGAAAGGATGCTATGGTAGAGAATGATCGTCGGAAATTCCACCGGAAGGAGTACAATATGAATTTTGCACTAAGGGGCCAAGAATTCAAGAAAAGAAGATACGCACAATAATTTCCCCAAGGTCACAATAACTTTGGAAAGAATGATGACCACCAAGGAAATGGTAGAGAAAAACAGACGATGGCTGTTTCAAATTATTCGAGTTGTCAGAAATGTGGGAGCTATCACCCGAATAAGCCATGCCATTATGGTTCGGGCTTATGTTACAATTGCAGAAAGACAGGACATTTGGTCAGAGATTGCCTACACAGAAGAAACCGGGATGTAGCCAGATTCGATCTTCAAATCCGAGGTAATAAAGGAACTAGCAACCAAATTTTAACCGCTTTAAATAATACCGAAGAATAGAATTCATTAGTAACACATGATTGAGTTGTGAAAAATCATGATTTTCCAGACGAAATATTAGTTAGCATAAATAAATAGGTAAGTTCTTAATAAGAAGAGATCAGAGTGACACAGCAGAAGTGCAAATATTGGGAGGACATTAGGACTAGTAAGGTGAGAAGGACAAGTTGTGGGAGATAAGTCGTTGTGAAGATTGGCAAAGGTCGAGAAACTATCCATTAGGTTGGAAAGGGAACTACTCTCACGAACTCTTGTAGTGAACGATATTTTCGAGGGCAAAAATTTTTGTTAGGGGGATAGGATGTAAATCCCAGGTAATTAATAAATAATTAATCAATAAATTAATTATTATTTAAAAAAATTAGAAGCTTAAATTTTATAGTTTAAAGAAGTAGAAATAATTAAAATATGAATTTTGACACTAATTTTAAAGATTTTGGCCCAAAACCGGGCCAACGGGCCGAAATGGATGAACCGAATCCGAACCGGACCTAAGGCCCAACCTATTAAACACAGAGAACGTGCTCTCCTTCTTCCATTTCAGAACTAGGAGTCACGTTGAGGAAGAGAGAATCGGGAGAGAAAACCTAACATCTCCAAAAATTCAATCGCCCATAACTTTTAATTCGGAGCTCCGATTGACGAGTCGTCGGTGGTCATGAATTCGTCTCAAAATACTCTACAAAACTTACATATCAATTTGGTAATAATCTAGCAATTTCTTACTCATCCACTCTTCCCTAATTTTGAAATTTAAGGTTTTGAGTTTGATCGATTATGTGATTTTGATGTTCTAGGCTTGAGTTAGCTTGAGAAAACTATCGAATTTTGTTCATTTGATGCGTGCGTAAGGTAAGAAATTGTCTTGTGAATTATTGAATTAGTGAACCCTATGATGATTATAGTGATATTGTGTGAATTAGATTGTGTTCTTTTTTATTTGGAGTTCAATTGAGCGATTTGGAACGAAATCCGGGTGATTAAGCTTGAGGAATTGACATTTGGAAGTTTGGATTTTGTGAAAGGAAAGGTTTTTGAGGTGTTCTGAGCTTAGGGAGGAACCAGCCAAGGTATGGTTTTGGTTTCTCGTAGTTAATATTTACTGTCACATGAAAACTTAGGCTAAAATACCTTAAGATAGGAATGAACTGAATGAATTATTGATGGATTGTGTATATGGTATATGATGTGTGTATAAAGGATTAATGAATTTGTATGTGCTGGATTATGACATTCAGGAGTATAAACTAATGATCATTGTTGATGTGTTGAGGGTTGATAGAAAGTTTGTGAAATTGAATTGAACGGATTAGTTGAGAAATGTGTGGTTTGATTTTGAAATAATTTGATACTAAAAATGATTTAAATCACTGAGAGGTGTTTGGTTTGGTGGTTGGGACCATTAAGATGTGGCTAAAGTCCAAGTTTTAAAGGAGATGCTGCCGAAATTTTTAGGAAAATAGGAGATTTCGTTTGAAGTGGTTATTTAAAAATATTTGGATTTTTAAGAATTTTATAATTTGATTTTGAATTATTAAGAAAATGATTACGTTTTAAGTTTGCTTTATTTAGAAAAAAATGAATTATTTTTGAGTATGAATTGTTGATGAACGAAATGGAAGGTGTGATAATAAGGTTTGAAGTAATGAATTGTGGTTGAGGAAGTGCAAAAATGATGGATTGTAAATGAATGAGATATGTGACTGCGGGTAAGAGGCAGTGGCGTTGTCCATTTACTCCGGGAAGAGATGAGGAAGAAAAATAATGAAAACTGAATTTGAATATAAAATTGAATGAATATGATAAATGAGACATGGTTGAGGTTGATTGAGGGCAAGTATATCTGTGTTTTCTCTCTGGTTATAAGGGTGACAGGGCACCTATTCCCTCTAATGGTGATAGGGCACATAATCCCTCTAATGGTGATAGGGCACGTATTCCCTCTAATGGTATTAATGCGCAACAAAGAGACAGTGTCCGGGTTAGCTACCGGACATGTCGGGTTTGGCTATATAACCGACAAATGAGCTCATCAACCATAGGACAGGCATACATCATGTGTATTGTTTTTGTTTGCTTAATTGCTTAACTCTGTTTATCTGCTACTTGTTCTACTTGCCGTAATTACACCACTATCTGTGATTTCCTTGCTTGAATTGCATGTGTATCTTTTCTGAGAGACCCCTCTTGGCGGAGGTGTGAGGGGGGTGTTCCACGGGTGATTAAGAGGATTGGAGGAGACAGAAAGTGAAGTGTTAAGTTAAAGTTAGATTTAGAACTTGAATACCTCATATAACTTACTTAATTTCTAGTTTAGTTGGATCTTTAAGCTGAAATCTGAGTGTCGGAGTTTTAGGAATGCCTCTGGCTTTCCCGGGACCTTTTATATTAACTATGTGGGCACCTTTACCATGCTGAGAACCTCCGGTTCTCATTCCATATATATTTTGTTATTTTTCAGATGTAGGTCGAGAGGCACGTCGTTGAGCGTCTAGAGACCCTCCTTACAAGCAAAGAACTATCTTTTGGACTATCATATTTTGTTTTAGGCTATGTATATATGTTTATAGAATCTTCGATGTATATTTTGTATTTTGTCCCTCCTAGAGGTTGACTTAGACAAACAGGTGTTTATTCTATAGTTTGAGTTTTATATATATATATATATACTTTGGCCGGCCTTAGCTTCGCAGGTTGAGTCTGGAACTTAATATTTGTGGTTTGGAACTCTAATCTGTATAATTATATTTTCTAGCCTTCTTTTGATCTTACCTATCCGTTTTACGGTTATCCATGCGAGTGTGACACGATTTTCTGTTTTTGCTTTTTCTTAGCTTCTTTTTCAAGGCTCCTAGATATGATTTCTTTCAACTATATTTATGTACGTATTTTACTTTTAGAGGTCGTAATACCTCGCTACCTCTGATTTACGACTTAAGCATAAGGCTTTGTGTGGTAGGGTGTTACACATTATAGTGATTCTCTCTTTTTTTGTTGCCCTTTTAATTGCAGCCTTTACATGATTTCTTTTTAGGAAAGAGGGAGTCGATAACAAGTTGTACGCACTTCAATTCAGAGCTATTCAGGCAGTTGCTAAAAGTCTATGATAGTTTGCAATTATCAAAAGATGATCCATTTCTTTCGAGGTAACACCCACACATACTTTAGTGAAGGCTACGACATAATCATGAAAAGAACAAGAACTAAATATTGAGCAAGAACTTCACATGAGGAAAGAAAATGCAATGGAGCTAAAAATGATCAATGAAGAGCAAAAGATTAAGTTGGATGATGCTGAGCACAAGTTAAATGTTCAAGGACATCAACTAAAAGCTGAACATGAAAGAATTGGTTCTATTGAAAAGACACTTCATGCTTTATATAAAAAAATTGAATCTCCCACTTCCTTCAACCTTGTCTGTTCCTATGGAAGATGAACTTGGGACAGACTTTAGTGATGATGAGGATGATAACATGAGTGATTGATGTCTGGAGTATATGTTTTTTTATTTAGATTAAGAAATTTTTAGGTGAATTAGTTAGTACATTTTAATTTATTCATGATTTGTGACCTTTTTAAAGGCTTTTTTTTAGTTTAATTATTTTTTTCTTATTTTAGTTTGATTACATTTATGGACAAAAATATTTTAATAATAAATATTTTTTTAAGTCTTTTATTATAATTAATTTTTCATGACTTTATTATGTGTTTATAATTTCAATGATGTAATATGAAAAATTTGTTTATTATAATGGTCTTAATATAGAAAGCAGATTGTATACAATTTATTTTCTAAAATATTTTTATATTAAATAGAAAATTATTTTGTATGAAAATTGTTTGAAATATTATATTAAATTTGTGTTTTGCATGAGATTTTTTTCAAATACGTAAATTATATTAAATTAAATTTGTCTGAAATTTAATTGAAAATAAATATTTGATTTGTCTAAAATTTGTTCGAAAAAATCTATTATATTTGACTAAATTCGTTAGAAATTTGCTTGAAATGAAGTATTTTCTTTGTTTGAAATTTGTCTAAAATGAAATATTTTTACGTTTAAAATTTGTCCGAAATACATTGTCTTTATGTTGGCTAATCTGTCTAAAATTCGTCTAAAATTTATCATAATAGTTAGAATCTAGCATATAATAAATGCCTATTCGAAATCTGTCACAAAATCATTTAAAAAAAATTTCAAACGAAATTTTAGAAAAAATGTAAATTAGCAACAAGGATTTTTGGAACAAAAAAAATTCGTTTTAATTTTGTTCAAAACAAAAATTGTCTCTGATTTATGCAAAATTTATCTCAATTTATCTCAAAATTCATTCGAAAAATACTGATTTCTAGTAGTGCATTTGGATTATATGTTTACTATGTATTTACTTTTGTGTTTGGATAAATTTAAGTTTGATCTAGTACAGTAGATTTATTCCATAATGATTTAACTTTTATAATTCATAAAATATGCCTATATCTTTTTAATTTATTAAAAAAGTAGTGGATCAGATGAAGATATTCTATGATGGTATTCTTTTATTAAGTCATTTCTGTTTTTTGTCTAATAGAACGTACATGAATGATATTTTGTCAAGATTTATTAATAAACATATGTATTTGTATTATTTTATAGGGATATGTAATATGTTTCATGCATAGCATAGGCACAATTATGATTTTATGTGTCATGTGTGCTTGTAGTGTTAGATGTGACATTAACATTTTCATTACCGATGGGATTGATAGGTGAATAGACTGTTAAGTTATGTTGTTGAATTTATTTTTCGAATATTGTGTATTACTTTAATATGACACAAAAAGAGTATAACTAGTCAAGTAATAACATTTCAACATAAAAGGCTTTTCAAATGCTTTTCAACATAAAAAAATTCTAATACCTGATGTATAAAATGTTTTTCAAATGAAAAATTATGAATTACTCATAATACTTGTTTTATGTATGTTTAAAAATAGATAACATTTTATTTAAAAGGTAATAATTTAACATGTGTTTATGTAAGTGTTCATCTAAATAAGAAGAGCAAAAATTGCATGCATGGCTTCAGTCAAAATCTATTGGCTAAGTTACCTTTTTCATTTGATCTAAGTTCAATTTATTTAAATTTTTTTGTATTGGTCTTAAATTATTGCAAAATTATGACAAAAGCAAAAAATCAGCAATTTCAAAAAATTCAAAGGACAATTATTTTTTTGGGTTAATTTGAAGAACTTGAGAAGCATAACGTAGCTATTAATATTAAATTTAATAAAATCTAATCATACATTTAATCTAACTATTAAACAATATAATAATCATGTAATTAAATTTGAAAAAAAAAATATCCCATCAGCATAATACTTGTTTGATGATATAAAATTTCAAAATTTACATTCGAAATATACAAGTTAATTTGCTTGAATAAACCCATAACTCAAAGGTGAACCTAACTCAAAACAGGTTGACGAATAGTATATCAACTCACAATCCGCGCGACAATGGTTGCATGGAACATGATTAACACCGCCATCACCTGCGTCGCAGTCCCACCCTCTTCCATGACGCTGATGGTTATAGAGACCACCCATATGGCCACGGGTTGGGCATGTCGTCGAAGTACATACTATAGGCTCTCCATTAAGTACAGGTACGTTACACTAAGATGACCACGAAGTCTAGATAAGTTGTTCCAACCTCACTTTGCATATCGTTAGTGCACCAAATGCCTCAAGCGCACAAAATAGTTTGATGCCGTTGTATTTTGCCTTCTCGTCATCGCTCTGAAATAATAGCATCATTGAAAGTGCATACTGGCCAGCGTCATGGTCGCTGATTACGGCAGTGCACATTAGTTGCATCCCAACATCACGCTGTTTTCGAAAGAAAAGCTCTCTTATCCCGTTTCAAAAGAGAAAGTCTACGTGGCCACTCTCTCTGCAATGTTCAGAGAATCTTTGTGCGCCTGGGTTCCGAAACCAACTCCACCTCATTTCTTGTGGTTTTGGTATGGAAGCATTCTTCTACACAATATCCTCCTCTCTTGCCTTGCACGCACCCTTACATGTCATTCTGAGTCTACACAAGTCTCGAACGAAGTTTACCGCGACTTTCAAGCTGATGACTACCCAATCATCATGCGGAAGGCGGATGGTGTCTGTCAAACCTTCCATTATCACTTTTCGGAAGATGAATATTTGAAAAGGGATATGCGTATACTGATGTGCTTAATGAAATGACCAAGTATGGTTAATTTGCGATGATATCTTTATAAGCCCTTAACACCATTTCGAATCATGTTCTATTGGGCCTGCACAATCACATCGTTTCTCCCTCTCATATCACTTCGTGAGTAAGTGTGTCCCTCTGTATTCGACAACCACATTTATTATTAATTTTATTATAATTATTTATAATATTACTATTGTTATTATTATATGTAAATGTGTAATGCTCTTGTTATCATAGACATTACTATTAGAACTATTTTTTTCTATTAAATATTTATAATTCTAACAATTATCATCATTATTATTATTAATGTTACTATTGTGGGTATTATTTTTTTGTCATAAATAATTAATAGTATTAATACCGCTATTCTATTATTAATTAATGTCGTTGCCGACAAAATATTTGTTAAATATTTGGAGATACATACCAAATCAAATCTGTAACTTTAACATTTATCTTGTTATTATTAATTTATTATGATTAGTATATCTATAGTAGCATGTATAATTCCTATTAACATGGTTGTGTATACAATTTTATTTAATGTGTTCATACGAGACAAAATATTTTCAATTAAGATAAACATTGGTAATATTATTGAGCATTTATCTAACTTGTGTCCCTAAGGACATATGTTAAGATAATATATTAAAAAAATTTTTGAAAATACAAAAAATTTAAATTTTTAATATATTTATTTTTTATTTATTAAATAAAAATATTTAAAATATTCTATCAATAATAATCTTATAATGTATTTTTAAGGTATATATTAACTAAACCCAATTAAATATTAAGATCCCAACCAGGTATATGTAGACCTATTAAATTTGTCATTAATTCTTCATTCACATATATATAGCTCGTAATTAACACCACAATTCAAGTTATTCTTTCTTTATTGATTTTTTCCTTCTTTGGGTGAAAGTTGAATTACTAATTTTTATAATAATAATGGTACTAAGGTTGTGTTTGTTTACAGAGATAAGACACTAAAACACTGAGACAGATAGAAACACAAAATCGTGTTTGACAGAAAAGACAGAATCATGATTTTTAATAACATGATTTAAATATTAGAGTAAAAAATAACATTTTATTTTATAATTTTCAGTGAAAGCAACATTATATGTTTTGACAAAACTATCACAATGCCCATCAAAATAGGTGAGTTCTACTCTTAACCCCATATTACATAAGTTCGTTAGATACTATAGTGCATCATCAACTATTTTAATAAAATTAAGATTGTATATTTGAAAAATGACAAATTTTATGTATAATCACCCCTCACTTAAAGGATTGCCAATTATGTGGTGTTGTGAGTTGGTGATTAAATTTTACTTAATTTATACTTTATAGTTAATTCTTAACGTTTTAAAAAATATTTACTTTTATATCTTCTAAATTAAATATTAATTTTTATCCCTTTCTAGTAAATTGGACACCACTTTTCATTAAGCATCAATCAACTTAAAAGGCTGGATATCCCCTACTACATATGTACTTTTGATATGTTGTCTACGACGCATCTATTGCATAGTTTTGACAACATATCAAAAGTACAAAATATCAGGAGCGTGAAAAATATCAAACAAAAAATCTGAACATCCAATTGAAAAAACGTATTTAATATGTTGAAATCAATAAAGCTGTTTTTTGCCCCTATTTTTTTTCAAATAAACGAGATTCATGCAACACATCTGAATAACTAACATCAAAAGAAACTGATTACAAAGATTCTAGTCATAACAAGTGTCTTGAAATATTGTTCTGATTTCACCGATGCAGTACATGCCAGTAGACTTTGTAGAAGAACTACAGACCTTTGGAGATAGTGCCATGTGGACAATAGTAGGTCCTCCTGCCCGTTAGGACTACAAACCTCCACTATTGTAGCAATCTCGACTACATCATTGACTATATATAAAGCAATAGTAGCATGTACACTTTCGTAGTTACTTTCCGTCGAAGAATCCTAGATGCAAAAAATAATTTAAGTTATTCCAAGCATAACATGTTCTGTATTGAACTTTATAAAATTAATAAATTTTGCTGTATTGTTCCATTAAGATAAAGATTATTTGACTCGATGAGAATCCCATTATGAGATGCTAGAAAAAATGAAACACGTTCATGGGAAAAGAAATAGATAAGACATGGTCATTAGGATGTTATCACTCGAGGCCTGTGGAGCATTCACCATGCGGATTAACACTAGTTACAAACCTAACCCTAGTTAACACCAAGACCAAGCTATATATTATTCAACACCAAAGCAAAGTTACGAGGCACAGCCCACACATTCAAACACTCAAGAAAAATAAAAATTTCAACACAAACATCTCTTAGCTTCTACATCAGCTCAAAATGAGGGCACTGGTAGATTTTTGCTTCTTCAAATTCATCATTCCTAACTAGGAGATTCAACTAGTAAGTAGTTATAATCTCCGTCACACCCATAAATTAACATGCATTGTCACAACAGTTTAAGTGTTTGTAATGTATTCATCCTTAATCGTGCAGAGAATGCCGACAACATTCTCCGACATAGCTCTGGAGACCATGAGCAATCCGCTTGAGATATGTACCGCAAACGATCACCCATGGAGTGTCTTATGTGTCAATGAGAAGGAGCACCCGCATCACATCGTCTTGACACGAGGGTGGCAAAACTTCTACGAACATTACCATCTTCAATCCCAGATTCATGCTACTATTTTCGTATCACTGACCAAGATTTCTATTTATGGGCCATCCATAGCGGCGATTTCTACGAAATCGACTATGGTAGATAACCCTAACTAAAAATATGTCATATATACACAAACTACTCTAAGCATGAACAATTCGCTACGATAAATTAATTGACAATGACCAAATATATTTTACAGAAGCACCACCACGAATTTATTTAACTATTTTCACATGACATGCTTGATTGTTAATTATGCAGTTGTCATATTTTGTAACAATTGTCATCTATATTTTCTGTTAATTAATCCATTATACCAAATTCTTGTGAGACAGAATTCTTTTGGCAAACCCACACACGGCAACCACATAGTCCAATTATGCGTGATAATCCCAATAAACGACCCTAACACGCTGGTATGAACAAAAATTTGACTTCATAGCCTATTGCATTCAGCAAACCCTTTATTATATCGATTTTTTCTCACCAATCATGACAAAAACTCCCCTTACGGTTCTCGCGAGATTACCATGGCTCCCCACCGCTCGCTGATGCTAATGATGCTTTCTAGCCGGAGGTATGACGTTAGCTGGAATTTGGGACCTAATAGGAGGGTCGTGCTTCAAAGAGGATAGGCCACTGTCAGGGAACACTACAATCTAATGGATTAGTGGTTGGTGCTGTTTCATTATCACAACCTACAAAATACGATGTACATCATGTTCTTCAATGGACAGACCTGGGAAATCAACTACGCCAACCATGATGTTCCAAGGACAAGCTCTATTTGCATATAGATCCCGAGGACACCCAAGGCTGTGCACATAACCAATGGATTCAGTTCGACGAATCCATTCTTTATCATGCCAATTGTCCACAACATAGAATCAGTACATATGCTCATAAGTGTCGTAAAAATTCCAAAAATGAATCCATCCAATTTTGCACAGCCTAGCCTATTTCATTGCATTGATCTAATAAAAAAAATATGTTTTGATGTCCAACCAAATGTTCCGGCCCATCGAGAGTTTACGAATTACAATAACCAATAAAAGAGAGGCATTGACCGTTCGGTACACGCATTATGCCGGGCGAGCAAACGGTTGTTTTGGAAGAGGTTGGTCTGTCCTCGCAGTTGCTTACCATTTAAAACAGGACCATATGTGCATCTTCAAGCGGTAAGCACCGTAAGACTACCATCTACATATATACTTATCACTCATGTATCCCCCATCCCTGATGTTTTGTAACTTCTTTTCATCAATTACAATGTTGCATGTTTATTTTATGTTTTGGGTTGAGCCTTTAAACATTATTTGAATTTAAAACCATGAATTTATAACTATTTTTTTGTTTCAGTTAACACATATTCTGACTCTTTTTTGAATCCTAATCCACTGTTGTATAATTTAACCTTTGTATAATCTAACATGAATTTATCCAAACAAAGCTATGTTACATATTTAAACCACAGGGACAACCAAGATCACCTGTGTAGAACTTGAACTGAAAATTATAAATATTAGTTCAGTATAATTGGATAGCCTCAACAAGAATCTCAGAAGCAAATTTAGTGATGTATCCAAAAATGGCATTAACAATAATAATGATTATTATACTTTGTAAATTATTTTTAAAACACAGAAATTTGTCTAAATAATGGGCAATTCTTATATACATATGTACTACAAGTGTCCTAAGGTAGTCAATAGCACCCAATCTACGAATGCAGACACTAACCAATGTAAAAAGATTAAAACAACTTATAGTAGTAGCCAATAGTGATGATGAGTGTCAGCCACCTTCAGTCGTTAGTGAGATGACCGGCCCTGAAGTGTTAGTCCCACCAAACTCGCTGTTGACAAAACCAACCTGCGTGTCACCACTACAAGAAAAATACCCATTCAGCCACACTTTTTTTAAGCTACATTTAAAAAGCGTAGCCTATTCATAGAATAGGCTACGCTTTTTGACGTGTTGCTTTTTTCCAAGAGAATAAGAAACACAGTTGTGGCATCGCTTGAAAAGTGTCTCCTTAGATATTAAGAAGATCACTTATAAAGTGTAGCCTTATCTTAATACCTATGGGTACGCTTTTTTCACCAAAGAGAGCGCTTTTGAAGAGTAACCTATTTGTTATGTTTTAGGTGTGCTTTAAAAGTGTCTCCTAGTGTCAAAGAGTACCAATAATACACGCGTGCGTGGGACACTTAGTGAATTTTTTTGTCTCTTTTTCATTTTTCTTTTTCTCCAAAACACTTCGTTCGCGACAGTGCGACACTTGGCTCATCACCCTGATCATCATATCACACTTCGCCACTCAACTGATCACCTTCCCCCCCCTCACTCAGCTCATCACCTTCACCACTCACCGTCGCTCCTATTCCCCACTCACCATTCACCACTTTCCACTCACCGTCGCTCCTATACGCCCTTTTGCACTGATCGTCACTGCACACTACCCATCGTCGTCTCTACACTCAGCATCGTCCTCTCTGTGCTCACCATCATCGAGAATGTATGTATCGATTTTCCGATTTTAGGATTTTTAATTTGGGGTTTGGAACAATAATTTGGGTGATGATGTATTGTGGCGCAGGTGAACTTGTGGACTGCAATAGGAACCGGAGGCTTTATTGTTCGTGGACTTCTTGTTGTGGACTTCACGATTCTCTTTTCATCGTAGTGAGTTTCTCAGAGATTGTGAATTCTAACTTCATAGTTTGGTGAATTGAATGGATGCTTTGCTCTGTATTCTCTCTGGTTTTATTATTGCATTAGGGGCAAAGCTTTTTTGTTCTTCTATTATGTACAATTGAATTTGTGATATACAGTTCCTGTTCTTATTATGTAATTTGTATTAATGGAATTCAAAACAGTACAGGGGCATTTGAGTTTTGAAATACCTTCAATTCTTATTATTAGTCTTCAATATGTAGTGCAAGATCACTTGGAGGATTTTAATTGGTGTTTCCGTGGAATATGTAATCCGACAGCCATTCCAAAAGTAAGCAGCATTGTATTTCTTAAAATTTGGAGGTGAAAAAGTTTCTGATTGATGCACTAGTTTATGAAGTTTTATTCATTAATTTGTCTTCAATTTTTTAAATCTTTTGCTTCAATTTACTTGTGTAAATTGATGTATTCTTGAATTATGTGTTATGTGTATTGGTGGAGATTTTGCTACTTGGGTTCAGTGCAGTAAATTGCCACTCCTACTTATATTCAGTGCTGTGAGATTTTGCTAATCAACATGTTTGCTAGTAAATTTAGAAGTTCATATAGTTCTAATTTCTACTATGTTGTGTGCCTGTGTCCTTTCTCAACATGCATTTGTTGACTTATTTTGGTGTTGCATGTTATTTTGCACTTTCAGTTGATTTCCTGAGATTTTCAATTTTTGTTGAGTGTGATTAGGCAATTAGGGTTCCTAATCCTATTGTCAAGAACAAAACACATAACTCAAGTTGTTGCAGCTGGGCTCAATCTTCCTTTTGAAGAAGGCCCCCAGTGTAACGTTAGCCACTCAGGTCCAATTTCTGCAAGTAAAGCTGCTTAATTTCGTTGCCTTCTTCATAATGTTTTTAGCCCTCAGTTATAATCTTTCTTTTATTCTCTTTCACGTACGTCTGTTTTGATTAATTAGTTGACACTTGAAGTCCATTTTACTGTGTAGGTAGTGGAAGATCTCTATGAGCGCTATTTTGGTCCTTCATTTGAACTTCTTTCACATGATAAGGTAAGTGAGATGTTTAACGGCACTTTTATATGCTCTGCTGATCATCATGTACCACCATAGTAAAATTGCCAATTGAAAAAAATTTGTTCTATACTCTGCAATTAGGGTTAAATTTAATTAGGATTCTATATCATAATTTCATATTTAATTAGGGTTTTTCTATGTCTGGTTCAATTTTTGCCGTGCTATCTGTGTTAGAAGCTTTCTCGTGCAGAATCGCATTTGAGCGCTACTTGTTATTATTAGTGTTGAATTCCAATTTTGTTCTTTATTCAATTTGTGATTAATTGACTTTGGTTTTATTTGAAGATTTCCTGCGGTTTAGGGTTCTGATTTTATGGTTTTTAATTTGGGGGTTTTAGCTTCTGAATGTGTATTGTTTCTAATTTTTAGGGTTATAGGTTCTGTTTTAGGTTCTGATTTGCCAAAAATAGATTAAGCCAGGGGATTCATGTTTGGTCCATCAATTGCATTGGGGATATTGGTACAAAATTGATATATCTGTCTCAATTCATTTTTTATTTTACAATTAAGGTTGATAATTCTCACTTTACTCTTTGAAGCAACGTCGTTTTCCTCTTTTGCACTTGAAATTAAGCTGATTGGCATGATTTTGTGAATTAAGCATTCAGCTTTAATGAGAATAATAAAAAACCAACAAGCTGAGAAGAGAAAAAGTAAGTGATCAATCAAATAGATACGGTGGTATTGTATCTTATTTATCTGAGATATCAAATCTGCTAAATCAAAGTGCTTACTACTTTTGATAGGTAACGAGCTATTAGAATGCTTTTAGTTTGTTCAAGGTGAGTAACTGTTACAATTGTTTTTTTCAGTTTCTTTGATTTGTTTGTATTGGTTTTGCAGGTGTGTACCATTGTATAATTTGGACTATGTTTACAGTGATCTGATGTATTCAAATTTCAACTTTGTTGACCGGTATGTCAAGAAGTATTAGACTAGTCCCTTTTGAGTTATTACTGAGTTGAAAGTTCTTTCTTTGCATTCTACCATCACTTAATGTATTTTACTAATGTGAGTTTTGTTTTTCTTATTAGCTTTAAGGATCTTGGCCCTAATGGCAATGGTAGGTATTCAAACCACATGTTACTTGAATTCGAGGTGAAGGATTTCAGAAAGGGTGCATAGGTATAATATCTGAATTCAAACCACATGCTTTAAGTTGAATTCTTCGAATTATTGTAATTTGTGTATCTGGTGAGCTAAGAATTCTGTTCCTGTGGAATGAATGGCTAAGTCTTAATATCTGAATATTTTATTTATCATCACATTGCAGATCAAGTGTAAGATGGGATGAGGCTAACATTGTAAAACAAACCCGTGAGGTAGAAAATTACTGAGCCAAAGACTCTGTATCACCCTATGATTGATGATGAAGGCATGGAAAGAACACTGTTAAATCAAGAATTGTACAAGGATAGCAAGCTGCTAGTTGCTGTTATCCAATTTTAGAACTTTGGTAAATTAAGAATTGTATGTATTTGGACATCATTTATCACCAATCTTTTATTTTAATTTAACTTTTTTGCATAAGATAGCTATAAGAAATACTTCATTACAAGTAAAGCAAGTTGATTATGTCTAGTTAGGGCAAAATATGCATCTTTTTTACCCTCATCAAGAGCTTCTTTTGGACATTTCATTAAGGGGAATGGGAGCAGTGACAAATTTGGAGTGAGTGCTAGCTAAAGGGACTGTGACATCACTGGGTAAAGAAAAAGATCGCCTATTCAATGCCTCAAATTAATGTTTTTTTACAGAGTGATCAACAAATAAAACCCACTCTCTAGTTTCATTATGATCTTGTGCTATTTTCATTTTCATTGCATCATTTCAACTTGCTAAATTCCATTATATAATAGGTATATCTTTCACTCTATATTTCTTTATGTTAGTGATTGGTATTTGATAACTGCAGAATATGATTTCCTGAAATTGTTGATTTCCATTGTTGTTTGGTGCACTGCTTACATTGCTGTTGCAGTTCTTGATTCCTTTCGTGCTATTAATTGTCTTTCAGGTTCCTGGGCTTCAGAGAGGTCAGGGGAGATTGCTCAGGATTCGAATTATACAAAGTATTATGGGTTATGCACAACTTGTTATAGGTCCTGCTGGCAGTGGCAAGGTAATTTAATGTATCATCTCATTTGTGTATTTCTTGTCCGTAGTGGATTGTTTGGTAAATAATGCTGGGATTGGTTTGGGTGATAAATATCCTATTGGCAGTAAAGTTCAAGCTATTTGGAGTGAAGATAGGGAATGGTATATTCAGCAATTAATTTCTTTTTCTTTGTCCATTTATTCAGCAATTAGTATGATGATCATATATATTTTAATATTTCAACTCACTTTGTGATCTTACTATTTTGGTTTAGTTAATTTCTATTTACACTTTTTTTGTGCACCTTTAGAAGATTTTTTTTGTTTAAACTTCTTAGAAGTGCAAGTATTTTTGCAACAACCCCGCTGGGAATGAACAAGCGAATGAACACTAATACAATTGTTAAGGCCAAGAGTTTTCTTGATGGTGATGAAGATCAGCATGAAAAAGACGTGTTTGAGAAGAATCTGAAGGCGCTTCAGAACATTTTTTAGTCATTATGCCAAGATTAGAAGATTAACGATTTTCTGTTTGTTAAGCTCTTTTCAGATATAGAGTGCAAAATTTGCATTTTAATTAATATGTGATACAAGTTTCATGTGACTTAATTATCTTAAGATTATGTCTTTGAATTGTGTAAGGATAATTTTTATTGTTTAAAGAATTATTTAGTATAATTATGTGTTTAATTTTATTTTATAATATTTAACTCATTTAATTAAAAATGTAAAATATTATGTTGTATAAAAAACTATTATAATATTATATACATATAGAAAATTTAAAAAAAAAACTTAAAAAAAAATAATGAGCTAAGGCTACACTTATATAGAGTAGCTATGGTTATACAGAAAATTAAAAACAAATAATAAGGGGCCTAAGGCTACACTTATATAGAGTAGTTATGGTATACAATGTGGCTACGTTTTACAAGTGATGCAGTAGTGTTGAAAAGCGTAGCCTATTTTGGTAAAAATGGAAGCTGAAAAGCGTAGCCTTTGGTCCTGGACAACATCACTTGAAAAGCGCACTCTATTCCCAAACGCCAAAAGCGTAGCCCTTGGTGCAGAAAAGCATAGCCTTTGAGAATAGGCAATGACCGAATAGGAATCACCCCAAAAAGCGTAGCCGTAGCCCAGAAAGCGTAGCCGTAGCCTAAGGCATCATTTTTTCACTTTTGGCTATACTTTTCAAGTGTACTTGAATGGGTGTTTCTCTTGTAGTGCACTGTCAGAGTAGCATAAGGACAGAATCTCCACGGTGGCCTCCAGTCCCCCAACAAGTTGATTATAGAGCTGAGACCAATGTAAAAAGCAAACAATTAAAGCAAATTATCAATACAAAAGAGTAAACTAAAGCAACTTAAAAATGACTAACCCACCAATTTAGTGTCCATGGAATTCACATCATCTACAAATGTGTTTGATGACTCTAATGTGTGACGGTTTGGACACATCATCCGATTGTGTCCCACCTCTCAGCACAAAGGACAACGTTGACTTTTCTTGCCATCGTTTGCACTATTACCCTTTGTCTTGTGCTTGCGGGGATTCCGTGATGTGCCACCTTCATTAGAAGGCCCCTCAGGTGGAAAAGTTGTGTCGACTGCATCTTTGTTCTCAAAGTGCTTCAGCATCAGCATAACCATGTCTCGTACAAACTGGAATCGTTTAGTACTGTGACAGGCAACTTTGCAAACTTTCCTAAACCAATCCAACAAGCACAAATGTTGTGTTAGTGGCAAAGAATCCCAAATTACACCTGACGACTCCACGGGCCTCATTTTTGAATCCTTGGTCCATCCTAAATTACTGCAATTATATGTTCGCAAAGGACCCAAAATACTCCATTCTCATACATGTACAATCTGAGCTCAGTCATTTCGTATGATGCAACAACATGCTAATCTTTTCCTAGAGTGCCATATCTAGAGATAGTGTGGATAAAATATGAACTGGTATCTTTAAAATTAACCACCCTCATTGCACATGCCCTATCAAGAAAGGGAACAAATAAATAGAATATTGACTGAGTATAGTTCTCAAGTACACACTTCTCTAACTGCTTCAGTTAGTGGTCATCACAGGGTCACCCTTTGCATACTCAAAATCAGCCTCAACTTCCTTTGCATAAACAAACATCAAGCAATGATGGTAGTGATGTAAAAATCAGTGTAATTGTATTAAGATTTAACATACCTTGATATCACGATGTGCAGACCCTCACACCTTAAGGTTGTGCGAAAGCCAGCAAAGAACTTTCCCCTTATGTATGTGGTTGTCCAACTATGCCTTCTCTTGTACATGTCGTGTATCCATTTCTTATCACCTATGCCAAACTGCTCAACCATCTCAAACCACTTCCTACAAAATGTTCGGACTTCATAGTCACCAAGCATGCAATTTTTAAACCTCCTGGTAAAGTTAAGCTTTCCAATGTTGCTCGTAGCGATTCAGAGGAGGCGCCAAGCACATAGTTGATGGTGTATCTCTAGAAAAACTTGCTCAATTGCTAACTTCATTTGTTTGTCACTGTCGATTATTATGGACACAGGAGCTTTCCCCTTCATTACTGTTTACAGCTATTGAAGCAGCCACACATAGGTCTCATCTTTCTCATCAGCCACCAATGTAGCGGTAAGCACCACCGTTTGGTTATGATGATTTACACTAAAGAACACCACCAATGGTGAAAGGTAAATATTTTTCTTATACATTGCATCAAATACAATGACATCTCCAAATATCTGGTAATCAATTTGGCTGGTGCCATCACACCAAAATAAACGTTGCAACACCCTGTCTTGGTCAATAACTTTTTTGTAGGAGAATACTGGATCATTTGCCTTGCACTCGCAAAGATACCTTAAACACAAATCTACATCTAGGCCACGCTCCCTTCGTTGCTTTGCATTTACATTGTGCATGTCCCTTGTTATGTAAGGGACATTCTCATACCCTTCGACTAGGCTCGGCAGGAAATCATCGATTCGTGATATGGGAATGTCCCTTTTGCGCATCTCATTCATTTGCTCAATATCCGCTTCACTCATTTTTTGATGGCTTCGGAGCATGGTAGAAAATCATAAATCAAGAACGAGGTGGTTATGCTCGTCTAAAAAGTACACAATGTACCAACATCCTGATTCATCGTCCACGCAAACTTTCATCCTTGCAGGGCATCCACATCGTGTCTCAACCTTTGGCCTCTTTTGCCAGTTCGGAATTAAGTAGAACTTCAACGATTTGAATCCTTTTAGATGACATACAAAGTCCTACCGTATCCTTACTTCGTCACATTTTTCAGTCTTGGAATGTCTCCCACTAAAACCATGATGCTTTGAATAGGCATGGCAGAAATCAAATGCAAGGTCAACATCTCCCAATTCATCCGAATCCATGCCTACAAAGTCATCGCCGTCGTCTGATCTAGCTCGTCCATGGCCTGCTCCATCATACAGTCCTGCTTCATCAGCGAAACACGTATATGCAAGGATATCCTAATCCCCAGCCCCCCTTTGTTAAATAACACCAATATTGTAATTCAGGTCCAACATTGTACTCTAGCAAGCTCTCAATTGATATTAACATTGACAAGATTCAAACAAAATTGACGAAATTTACTCAAACAAAAGGAGATATTTAAAAACTAACTGCAAATTAGTAATACAAATCGGTACCTTCTATCCATTGATCAAGAGGACGACACTATCAAACAGAGAGTCACAAATCGGTAGGAATTACAAGAAGGGTCGACTGTTGATGACGGTCGAAAATGAAGGCCAACATTGTAATGTTCAAAGATGGAGATAAAGAGCATCAATTTCCACTGCTAGGGTGAATTAATGAGCAGAGCTAAACAAATTCGTTAATCAAAAGTGAGCAAAAATAAATATTCATTTAAAAAATTGAAATATGACCCTTTTATTTTGTTCAAAATTGCCGAAAAGGCCCATTAAAATGAAACATTCTTATTTTGCACTGCCTGGCTGACTGGTGAGCCAAATAACTTTTTGGCATTTCGGTGCGACAAGCAAGGGCCACTCACCGAATCCGTGCCCTACTTTTTCAGCTCAAGTTAGGTTTCATTCATTACAACTATAAACAACAGGTAGACAAAAGAGGATTGGAAGGCGTGACAAAAAAAAGGAGGATCGGAAGGATTATACAAAG
The DNA here is from genome assembly GCF_000816755.2 of Arachis ipaensis. Classification (NCBI taxonomy): domain Eukaryota; kingdom Viridiplantae; phylum Streptophyta; class Magnoliopsida; order Fabales; family Fabaceae; genus Arachis; species Arachis ipaensis. Next base: position 101,512,731 of record NC_029788.2, read on the forward strand.
TTTTGCTAAAATTACTTATGAAGAATAATAGAGTCAATTACCAATTCGATAATACCAAACAAAAAATTATCAATTCGGTATTCGAAACATTATGCCACTGACAAAATGGTACCTGAAAAACATGAAAGATAGAAAACTCCCCAAAAGTTTTTAAAATATGATAGAAACCTCCAAACGTGAATTGATAACGTCTACATTGTCGAAAAATGCCTACGTGGATGACGGATACGATTACCTAGCTAACAGAGCAATTATGTGGCATTTTCTTTTCTTTTTTACTCGTATCCAACATGGAAAATCATAAAATCCCTAATTTAAATAAAATGAAACTTTAATTTCCCAACTTAAACGCTAAAATCAAATCATCTAGCCTCCAACCACCTTTCCCATGTGCTCTAACCTTTGGGAACTGTTGTCCCCTTTGTTTCTAGCCACCGCCACTGATAAACCCATATTTCATGAGTTCTTTTGTGCTTAATTTGAGTGATTTATTCAATCCTCCACCTACTTATTCATATTAACTGCATGGTTTTACTTTCCCTTCCTTATTAGGTCATATTGTGAAAAATATGTTTCCTAAGCTTTAAAAATTAATTATTTTAATTACCTTTATTTCCATTCGATGCCGTGATTAGTGTGTTGAGTAGTTTCAGATTTTCTAAGGCAGAATGACTTAAAGGATGGAAAAGGAAACATACAAAAATGGAAGGAGAAAGCAAAACGGAGCTTTGAAGGAAACTGGTATTCACGCGATCACATGGACGACGCGATCGCGTGCCAAAAGCGAAGATGCAGCGACGCGGCCGCATGACTGACGCGACCGCGCGACATAAGCAGAACGCATACGACGCGGACGCGTGACTGACGCGACCGCATGGCAAGGAAAAGCTCCGAATGACGCGACCGCGTGACCCACGCGGACGTGTGACAGAGGCCATGTATCAGAATTTACAGAATACGCCCCCAGCAATTTCTAAAGCCCTTTTTGGCCCAGATCCAAGTACAGACAGCATAGACCAGAGGTTATAAAGTGTGGGAATGCACCCATTCAAAGAGAGCTCGCATATTTTATTTTTCAATGATTTAGGTTTTAGTTGGGAGGGAGATCTTCTCCTCTCTCTCTTAGGATTTAGGATTTCTTCTTGCTTTAAGAGTGACTCTCAATCCAGGTTTTACTAATCTTTGTTTTAGCTTCCGTTTACTTTTATTTATTCCAGCACTTGAATTGATCAGTGAATTTATGAATTTCTTCCATGTTATAGATTGTTATTTAAATTAATGATAATTGAGGTATTTTCAGTTTATGATTGTTCTCTTTGATTTAAGTTACCATTGCTTCCCTTCTAAGGACATTTTTATTATTCTGGCAATTTTACTTTTTCTCCTTTTGGTCCTGGTTAAGAAATCAGTAACTCAACAGTTATCAAACTCAACATATTTGATAATCGTTATCTTGCTAATTGAGCTGAACTTAAGTAATCCCAACCTTTTCTTAGGAAATAAATAGGATTCAAAGGTCAATTTAATTAGTCCCTTGACTTTCCTTTGCTTTAGTAAAGGTTGACCAAGTGGAATTCAGATTCAACTTTCATTATAGTTGAGAGAGATAACTAAGTTGGACCTCTAATTCCTCTTACCTTGCCAAAAATTTGCTTTACAGTATTTATTTATTTTAATTGCCATTTACCTTACTTGTCATTCAAATCACTTGCTTCTCACCTTTTAAACCCTGCTTACAACCCTTATAGCCAATAATAAGAACATACCTCCTCGCAGTTCCTTGAGAAGACGACCCGAGGTTTGAATACTCGGTTAACAATTTTTAAAGGGGTTTGTTACTTGTGACACCCAACACGTTTGTATGAAAGGACTTTTGTTGGTTTAGAAGCTATACTTGCAATGAGGATTTATCCGCAAATTTCTAGACCACGCAAAAGTTTCTAACATCAGCCACATCCCGTCTGATTCAATAAATGGTCACGCTCATCTCCTGTTGTGGTGTTCCTCTGTCGCACCCATCGCTTTCTCTTCATCGTCCTTTTCTCTAATAGTGCTCATGATGGTGGTTGCAGCGGTGGTTGCCCCCATGTTGTGCTCTCAGGCTTTGTTCTTTAACCTTTCGTCATTGTACTTTGAGCCTCTGGTAATGATCCTTGTTGTTAATTGCTATTGTTTCTTCTTCTTCAACCTCTATTAGTACTTAGTTGTCCTTGTCGTTGATTATTCTTCTTGTTCTTATTCTTATTAGTTGCATAGATGTTCAGTTCTTGTAGTTCTTGTTATTTTGGATAAAAAAGATCTTGATGCTAGATTTGGTCCCAATCCCATGGACAAGCCCAAGATGTTCAATTGGTTGCAGATGAAAGGATCAGTTTATGGGGGAAGACAGAGATGAATTTCTTAAAGAAAATGGTGGTGGCTGCGATTTGTTTGATGGGAACTAGGTTCGGGACAAGGGCTACCCTTTGTGTTACTCTAATTTCCATCAATTTCACCTTCAACTGTGGATTTATGACAAGATTACTTCAATTGGGGATAAAATTTTTTAGTTTGGATTTTGGTTTAACTAATTAAATATTACACATCAGTAATTAGCTTTAGATGTTGCCAGATCATCCAAATTCAGTAGCCACCTCAGCATTTTGCTCACCAAAGATGGCTCTGGCGAAGTCATGGGCACACTTGTTACATTTTAAAATTATTTAGAAATTTTTTTTGTCAATAACGTCTTTCAGTTACCATTTTTGTTAGTTCCTAAATATTTTGAATATCCAATTGATATTTAACTCAAGAATAATGTAAGAGAAAAAATTATTTTGGGTTGATTTTTTTTCGGTACATTATTTTGGGTCGATGCCAAATATAAACAAATAGCTAGAATAGTGAATACACCATTTAAGTTTATATTCTTTTGCTTCATAGACAAACACAACATAACCAACTTGGTTTAATTTAGTAGTTAGTCTACTAGTTTACTTAAGTGTTGGAGGTTTGAATCTCGTCTTGTGTATGCAGCAACCTATTGGCTGTCAGGTCAGAAGATACTGTGGGAATAAAAAAAAAAGAACAAACACAACGTATATCCCTCTCTCCTCATCACTTTTGAATCTCTTTTTTAATTAAAACTTAGGGTTTGGCTTGGTAAACTTTTTATTTTTTAAAAGTCATAGCATTTAACTTTGATCAGAACAAATTGCAAATGGCTTTTGTTCCGACGTGTTTATCTTAAACCAAGGTTGTCTTTGGACTTGAACTGATCCATACGCCTTGTGAGGGGTCTCCGTCGTCCTCACTTGAAACATAAAGGGTACTTGTAAGAGACTCTAATGCTTAAGTTAGCAAGAGTTTTAGCAAGCTGTGTAAAAATTGAATGAGAAAAAATACTTAATTTGTGGGGGTATTTATAAAGTAAATAGTAGAATTTAATTATCCCTTGAGAATGACTTTAAATAATCATGGACATAATTTTTTTTATAGTGGGAAGTTATGCCATTGTAGAGACAGTTATCACCTATGCAATGATAATCGAAGTAGGGGGAGCATCTGACTTGCTTCCCAACTCGGCTTAGATACTAGTTATAGGACTCGCAATCTCCCTTGGTCCGACCCGCCTAGACCCATTCAAAGATCGGGTCTCATCGCTGTTGGGTCGAGTTGTGAAGGAGTAGTCCAATCCATAATGTAGGCGCTACTAGATTTGAGTTTGGGTTGGATTGTCCGAGATCCAAGTATGAACATCTTCTAATAAGTATAAATAATAATAATTATAGTTGGTAAAATAGTTTTTAAATTCTAAAAAAAATCATAATAGACAAATACAAGAGTAAACAAACTAATTTTAAAAATTTTTTTAGTACTTTCAAAAATAAATACATGTTCTTTTTTATTCGGTTCTTGCTGTGTTATTTGTTAATTTGTTAAGTAGTTAATTACTTAATTGTTGTCTTGTTAGGTGTTATTAAATTTTTGCTATGTAGTTGTTGATTTATTTTCCTAATTGTTCTTCTTCTGGTTGATCGTTCTTGCTACTTAATTGTTAATTTGTTAATAATTGTTGCCGTGTTGTTTTTCTTGCTTTGGCTGCCATGTTATTAATTTTTTCCATTATTACTGTTGAACAACGATGACCAGGATTTTTAACCTTTTGAATTTTAGAATAATATACATATATACATATACATACATACATATACATACATTATACATACACATATATTGCATTAAAATAAGACCCAGCAAATAATACATTAAAAATAAAAAGAAATGTTAGAGAACCATCAAGAGTTATTATTTTTAGTTGTCATTTAGTCATAAATTCAATTATTTTAATCTAATTCTTTTAGTTTAGTAATCTAACAACATATTTTATCTCATACTTTTAAACATTAATGACTAACTAATTGCTAAAAATAATAAATTCTGATAGTTTTTTAGTATTCTTCAAAAATAAAATAAGAAACAATAAAATGATTATATATTTCTCATTGACAAAGTATAGAAAACAACGCTTTGTTTGAACAACGTAAATAATAAATTAAAAAATTTAATATTAATTTTAAAAATCAAATTTTGAATTAGTTATGTTTAATCATAATTTTGAATCTTTTTTCTATTTTTGCCGCAACTGCTCTCTCGAAATTTTGTGTCACCGCTGCCACTGTTGTATCGCAACTCCAGTGCCCCTCGCAGTTCCTGTCTCGTTATTTGTTTCTTATCAACTAAGTCGGATATATTCATTTTATTATGTACGCAGATGATTCTTTTCATTCTAAAGTGGATGTTTATTTGGGTATACTATTGGTATTTTACTTGATTTGTTTGATTCTACATGCACATACTTCGCAAGATGTTCATTTTACTATGTATGTAGATGGTCTTTTCACTAAGATGGGAATGTTTATTTGGGTCATACCATTTGGTTGAACAAAACAAAGCAACACGTGATGCACGTGATGAAAGTGGCGAAACCACGACATAGCGGTGTGGAAGCAATGGTACAGGTGTAGCGTTGGAGCAGTGGCAGAACAAGGCCTTTGGCTCGGCGATAGTGCAACATCATAGAGGGGAGAAGAAGGCACACAGAGGCAGCGTTGCTTGCAGGGAGAACATGGGTGGCGCGACGCATGGGAGAAGAAGGTGCAGCGGCAGCGTCAATTGTAGGGAACACAGGGGTGGCGCGATGCATAGGAGAGAAGGTGCAACGGTAGTGCGGCGTGTTACTTTTTCTGACGATGGCGGCAGTGGTGAGGTGCGTTGGTAATGGCGTGACAGAAAGGGAGAATGAAGCAGCTGCAGTAAAAAGAGAGAAAGGTGGAAGGTGAAAGGCTAGGGTTGTGGTGGATAAATGGAATGGAATGTTTTTTGTTTTAGTGAGTGTAACAACCCTGATTTTCTAACATGCAAGATCTTTTCTGAAGGCGCGGAATCCTCCGGAAGATCAGTAAAGGGAATACCTATGTTGTATCATCAAGCATCTCAATCCTCATGGTCATTATATTATCTTTAATTCAGGACCTTAGTGGAGATAAGCTCGATAACGTAATCACGAAGAACCTAGTTTTTGAACCGTATCGGTTAGGAGTTTTGATTCTGATTTCCGTAAATAGTCTCAGTTTGACGAACCGGACACGATTCATGAGAAAAGAGAGATAATAGTATAACACTATCATTATAGTAGTATTAGAAGATGCTTGAATAATATTATAAGGTTAGCTGGTCTATTTTAGTTAAAAACAGGAAATCGATTTAACCGGGTTCACAGTTTACTGGTGCAGCTTAGCACCAGCACTCTCTAAAGACTTTAGCAATAGTAAGGCCTCCGGGTTCACAGTTTACTGGTGCAGCTTAGCACCAGCACTCTCTAAAGACTTTAGCAATGGTAAGGCCTCCTCATACATATTCTATTCTCATATTAAATATGTTACTAGTGTCATGTATGCTAGTAGCTCTGAAAATAATTTTTAGAGATGTTTTTACAAGTGTTCCGATACACCTAGTTTTAGTAGTTATACACCATAGATATTTTAATATTATTTTAACCCACTCAAAGCCAACCAATCACAACTCACCCTACACCCCCAAAACCCCCAAGGCTGGTTTATTTTCTCCTTGTGGCCGAAATTTCCAAGAGAGAAAAGGAGAGAAAAGTTCTTAGTTCCAAATCTTCAAAGCTTGATTTCTGCTGAACTAAAACTCAAATCAAAACTCCGATTTTACCAAAATGATCCTCTCTTCTTTCTCTACATAACCATATAACATATCAAGGCTGGAAATAAGGTGAGATGGCTGTCTCCCTCCCTCTTCAATTCGGTTTTCAAGGAAACATGCTTAAACATGTGTTTTCTTGATGTTCTTCCTTAGGAATCATGCTTAACTTGACTTGAGGACTAAGAAACGTTAATTTCCAACAACTCTAAGGTGAGAAATCTCTTCCTAACATGCTGAGTGAGATTTGGTCAGTTGAGGGTTTTTGGATTTAAAATTGTTCTTGATGTGATTTAGGAGGAAAAAAGTTCTTAAGGACCACCTGAAAGTATAACCGAATTAGGAGCAGCAAAACCAGGTAGGGTTTGACGAATTTAATCTTGATTAATTGTGTTTGAGTTGTGTAATTATGATATGGTTTGGCTATGCTTGAAATTGATGATTTATATGAGTGATTCTTGTTGAAAATTTGATGACAATTTGATGAAATTTGATGAAATTCAAGCTTTAAGTTCATGTTCTTGGAGCTGCTGGAAAAATGAAACCCTAGGCTTAAATTGAGGTTCAATTTGTGTTGAAATCATGTGGAAAATATGGGGTTTTAGTGGCAGGAAATTTATTATGAATTATGGCAAAAATCGGTTGCTGAAAAGAGTGAAAAACGGGTAAAAACAGAGAAAGAATCTGAAGAATTTATGAAGAGCACGAAGAACACTTTGAGTGTGATGAAGAAAATTGAAGAACACCTTTTAGATCTTAAAAAGGGCAGGGTTGTAATTATTTTGGTGTTTGAGGAGTTATTTGGTAATTTTCACAAGTTATGGTGGTTAAAGTAGAAATATTAAAAGTTATGGGTAGTAAAAAGTGAATTTATAAAGTAAAAGGTTAAAGGAAGGTAATTTTAGAAAATATATTAATAAAATAATAAATAATAATAAAATATTAAATAATAATATTTGATTAAAAATAATATTTTAATAAAAATAATAAAATAATACGGAAAAGGCAGTTTTTTGTAAAAGCTTTAGAAAGACAACTTTAAGTGCAAAATCTCATAATTACCTTCATAAAACACTTAGGGAGTGGTAATAACATGTTAGTGAGGTAAAGATAAAGAAAAGATAAAAAGTTAAAGAAGAGATAAAAAATCAAAGAAAAAGTCTGTAAAGTTTTAATGACAGAAAAACAGACAGAGACTAGTGAACGAACTAGGGCAACTTAGTACTTGAGTTGCGGCTAGGGTTAGGTATTATATGAAAATTTAAACTGTTTCAGTATAGACTTAATGAACCTATACTTGGGACAGGCTAACTATTCATACCGAAATTTACATAATCTTTAAATATATACGTTAAGCAGAGAAATCAGAGCAGAGTAGAGAAACACAGAGAACAGAGTAATCAGAGTAGAGGAAAGAGATAAAGAGAAGAATAACATAGATATAAAGGAAAGAGTAATCAGAGAAAAGCAAAGAGATACAGAGAACAGAGTAAAGAGATATAAAGAGAAGAGTAATATAATAAAGAGATGTTTATATATATATTACAGCCATTTTCCGCTTCCCTAGAGCAGAGCAGAGTATATATATATTTTCCTGCAGTAAGCAGAGGCTGTCTCAAATGGGCGGCTATTATTATATGCGCATTTATTTAGGAACGGAAAATCGTATCCGGGAAATCGGGATTACTCGTGACTGGATAAATGTCGAGATTGCGGGCAACCAACTGACACATGAGCTCATGGCCTGCGCTAGGGCTAGACATGCATCATTCTTGTCTGCGCATCATTCTCTGTTGCATTCCTTTCTGTGTTTGATCTACTTCTTTATCTTTGTCTGCTTGTATGCTATTTCTGTGTTTTATTTTCTTGTATGCTTCTGTTTGTGTTCTACTTTCTATTTTTTCTATTTTCTATATTTATCTTTATCTCCTATTTACTGCTTCTCTGTATTTTTGATATTTGTCTGCTAAACAACACATAATTAATGAACGTAACTAATAACCCCGGCCCTACTAAGAACTCCCCAGTTCTTACGCCTTCTCTCTCCCTTCTCCCTTCAGATGGAAGCATAAGTACCCTTCCGTAATTTTTTGACGACCGTTTGCAAGAAGAGGATTCCACTCTAGGTAGTCTTCTGAGTTTAGGGTGAATCTCGTTCTCTGTTTATATGTATATATTGTGAGACCAGCCATCGTCTGCACCCCGTTTATATGCGAACTCCAACCTAAATCCCGTGTACAAGACTCCTGTTATGTGGCAACTTGATGAGGTACCAGAGAGACGTCATGTGACAATGTCTGACCGTGCAGAGGAGTAGTAGAAGATGTTCCACCTTTTGATGACGTTCTATCTTACTTGAGTTTTGAAGACTTAGAACGTACTTTCCCTTGCCTTAGTAGTTTAGAGGGACTAGGTGAGTATAGATTTTAGGCTAGCCTAGGTGCCAACTTAGGGACCTCTTGAACAAGTCAGGACCTGGGATGTTGTATGTATGTACATGTATATAGTTATTATCTAGCTATATCTAGGGGTGTTCTAACTAAAAGTCTATACTTAAATAAAGGCTGGATCACCGAATATTGTTAACTGCTTGTGATGTATTTATGTGTGGTTGTTTATAACTGTTTTATCTACTATCAGTTGTGAATTGATTATGAATGATTCTATCTATTAATCCAAACATTTTCAAAAAAAAGTACCTCGCAAAATAACTACATTTTTAACAGCGAATTAGGCTTATATAATAAATAATAGATAATAATTAGGAAGACAAGTTGGTAACACTCAGTTTCCGGTATGATCTAGACATACTGAAAATTGGATCATTACAATTTGGTATCAGAGTAGTTCGTTCCCAGTAGAGCCTGGGGAGTGGACTGACTATGCTTCATTGCATGCTCTGCTTGTGTGTCTCATGCCGTTAGGGTATCTTTAAGATACATTTGGCATGAATGTCTATGAGCACTCATTTTGGGAATGTTCATGCCTAGCTTGAGATATTAAGACTGATCACCTTAATGTTGATTGTTTGGTGCGGATAAGACCTCAATGACTGTGAATAGGCATGGTTTAATCGAGTTCCGAATGACGAATTCATGCGAGGCACAACTATTCTTATAGCTGTTGTGATCTCCATGGCTATGACTATGTGAGATTTGGGTGCTGTAAGGAACATACCGATCTCTTTGTCAGGATGGCTTGAAGAAAATAGATTGCCTGAAGATGGATTCTGCACGTGGCTGAAGCAGTGCGTGAAGCTGCAGTAGCAGTGGCCAGGGCTGTTGAACATCTTGGAGTGAGAAATGGTAATGATGAGAATAACTTAGGGCATCCTGAAAGACCTATGACCCTTGCGACCTTTCTAAAGGTTAATCTGCCTAAGTTCAAGGGTACACTCATTGCGACTGACGCTGATAACTGGTTTCGAGGTATTGAACGATCACTGAGAGCGCAGCATGTTCTGGAAGGACAACACGTGGAGTTTGCTACTGATATGCTCGAGGGAGAAGTTGAGTACTGGTGGCATGGGATACAGCGACTGCTACAACGTAATGAAGGTGACATTCCTTGAGATATTTTTAAAGATGAATTCTACAAGAAATATTTCCCGAGAGCAGTGCATGATGCTAAGGAAATAGAGCTTATGCAGTTGAGGCAAGGGGATATGACTGTTGCTGAGTAAGCTCGTAATTTCAATGACTTGTGTCGTTTCTCTAAGATCTGTCAAGGAAATCCTGCTGACTTTGAAGAATGGAAGTGCTTGAAGTTTGAAGGAGGCCTTCCTGATGATCTGATGAGTTCAATAGTTCCGCTAGAAATACAAAATTTTGCTGAACTAGTGAATAAAAGTAAACTAGTGGAGGAATGTTCAAAGAAGTTGGAGATAGCTCGAGCAAGTCATAGGGAGGATTTACAAAGAGACTTTGTTCAGAATTTAGCCCCTCAAGGTCACAGCTTTAAAGTCATTGGTCAATTCCAGCGTTGGAATGGAAACCACCGAGATGTCAGCCTTCTAACTCGCAATAATGGTAGTGACAATAATCGTGACATTCGACAAGGAAATCAGAGTCAACCTCACCAAGCTCAGAGTGGTGTAGTATGCCCAACTTGTGGAAAGAATCATGGTAGTAGGCTTTGCCGGTTCAGAACAGCTTTATGTTACTATTGTAATAAGGAAGGACATCGGGCAAGAGACTGTCAAAAAAGAATGGTAGATGAGTCTGCTGGCAATACTATAAAGTTTGGATCTATCGCTCGAGGTAAGTTCTATGCTAAGAATTTGCTTAAGTCGGATATCATTGCAACTTTTTACCTATGCATCAAATTTTGAGGGCAAAATTTTCCTTTAGGAGGGTAGAATGTAACAACCCTGATTTTCGAGCATGCGAGATCTTTTCTGAAGGCACGGAATCCTCCGAAAGATCAGTAAAGGAAACACCTCTGTTGTATCATCAAGCATCTCAATCCTCATTGTCATTATATTATCTTTAATTCATGACCTTAGTGGAGATAAGCTCGATAACGCAATCACGAAGAACCTAGTTTTTGAACCGTATCGGTTAGGAGTTTTGATTCTGATTTTCATAAATAGTCTCAGTTTGACGAACCGAACACGATTCATGAGAGAAGAGAGATAATAGTATAATACTATCATTATATTAGTATTATAAGATGCTTGAATGATATTATAAGGTTAGCTGGTCTATTTTAGTTAAAAACAGGAAATCGATTTAACCGGGTTCACAGTTTACTGGTGCAGCTTAGCACCAGCACTCTCTAAAGACTTTAGCAATGGTAAGGCCTCATCATACATGTTCTATTCTCATATTAAATATGTTACTAGTGTCATGTATGCTAGTAGCTCAGAAAATAATTTTTAGAGATGTTTTTACAAGTGTTCCGATACACCTAGTTTTAGTAGTTATACATCATAGATATTTTAATTTTATTTTAACCCACTCAAAGCCAACCAATCACAACTCACCCTACACCCCCAAAACCCCCAAGGCTGGTTCATTTTCTCCCTGTGGCCGAAATTTCCAAGAGAGAAAAGGAGAGAAAAGTTCTTAGTTCCAAATCTTCAAAGCTTGATTTCTGCTGAACTAAAACTCAAATCAAAACTCCGATTTTACCAAAATGATCCTCTCTTCTTCCTCTACATAACCATATAACATATCAAGGCTGGAAATAAGGTGAGATGGCTGTCTCCCTCCCTCTTCAATTCGGTTTTCAAGGAAACATGCTTAAACATGTGTTTTCTTGATGTTCTTCCTTAGGAATCATGCTTAACTTGACTTAAGGGCCAAGAAACGTTAATTACCAGCAACTCTAAGGTGATAAATCCCTTCCTAACATGCTGAGTAAGATTTTGTCAGTTGAGATTTTTTGGATTTAAAGTTGTTCTTGATGTGATTTAGGAGGAAAAAGTGCTTAAGGACCACCTGAAAGTATAACCGAATTAGGAGCAGCAAAACCAGGTAGGGTTTGACGAATTTAATCTTGATTGATTGTGTTTGAGTTGTGTAATTATGATATAGTTTGGCTGTGCTTGAAATTGATGATTTATATGAGTGATTCTTGTTGAAAATTTGATGACAATTTGATGAAATTTGATGAAATTCAAGCTTTAAGTTCATGTTCTTGGTGCTGCTGGAAAAATGAAACCCTAGGCTTAAATTGAGGTTCAATTTGTGTTGAAATCATGTGAAAAAGATGGGGTTTTAGTGGCAGGAAATTTATTATGAATTATGGCAAAAATCGGTTGCTGAAAAGAGTGAAAAACGGGTAAAAACAGAGAAAGAATCTGAAGAATTTATGAAGAACACGAAGAACACTTTGAGTGTGATGAAGAACATTCAAGAACACCTTTTAGATCTTAAAAAGGAAAATTTTGTAATTATTTTGGTGTTTGAGGAGTTATTTGGTAATTTTCACAAGTTAGGGTGGTTAAAGTAGAAATATTAAAAGTTACGGGTGGTAAAAAGTGAATTTATAAAGTAAAAGGTTAAAGGAAGGTAATTTTTGAAAATATATTAATAAAATAATACGGAAAAGGCAATTTTCTGTAAAAGCTTTAGAAAGACAACTTTAAGTGTAAAATCTCATAATTAACTTCATAAAACACTTAGAGAGTGATAATAACATGTTAGTGAGGCAAAGATAAAGAAAAGATAAAAAGTTAAAGAAGAGATAAAAAAATCAAAGAAAAAGTCTGTAAAGTTTTAATGGCAGAAAAACAGACAGAGACTAGGGAACGAACTAGGACAACTTAGTTAGTACTTGAGTTGCGGCTAGAGTTAGGTATTATATGAAAATTTAAACTGTTTCAGTATACACTTAATGAACCTATACTTGGGACAGGCTAACTATTCATACCGAAATGTACATAAGCTTTAAATATATACGTTAAGCAGAGAAATCAGAGCAGAGTAGAGAAACACAGAGAACAGAGTAATCAGAATAGAGGAAAGAGATAAAGAGAAGAAGAATAACATTGATATAAAGGAAAGAGTAATCAGAGAAAAAAAGAGATACAGAGAACAGAGTAACCAATGCAGACTAAAGAGATACAAATAAAAGAGAAACCAGAACAGAGTAAAGAGATATAAAGAGAAGAGTAATATAACAAATTAGTTGCTTAACGCAACCCAGAGCTTCTGTAGGAAAACTAAGTTACCTACAGCTATTTTTTGCTTCCCCAGAGCAGAGCAGAGTATATATAGATTTCCCTGCAGTAAGCAAGGGCTGTCTCAAATGAGCGGCTATTATTATATGCGCATTTATTTTGGAACGAAAAATCGTATCTGGGAAATCGGGATTACTCATGACCGGATAAATGTCAAGATTACAGGTAGCCAACCGACACATGAGCTCATGGCCTGCGCTAGGGGCTAGAGATGCGTCATTCTTGTCTGTGCATCATTCTTTGTTGCATTCCTTTTTGTGTGTGATCTACTTCTTTATGTTTGTCTTCTTGTATGTTATTTCTGTGTTTTATTTTCTTGTATTCTTCTATTTGTGTTCTGCTTTCTATTTTCTCAATTTTCTATATTTATCTTTATCTCCTATTCACTGCTTCTCTGTATTTCTGATATTTGTCTGTTAAACAACACATAATTAATGAACGTAACTAATAACCCCGGCCCTACTAAGAACTCCCCAGTTCTTACCCCTTCTCTCTCCCTTCCCCCTTTAGATGGAAGCATGAGTACCCTTCCGTAGTTCGCTGACGACCGTTCGCAAGAAGAGGATTTCGCTCTAGGTAGTCTTCTGAGTTTAGGGTGAATCTCGTTCTTTGTTTATATGTATATATTGTGAGACCAGCCATCTTCTGCACCCCGTTTGTATGCGAACTCCAACCTAAATCCCGTGTACGAGACTCCTGTTATGTGGCTACTTGATGAGGTACCAGAGAGACGTCATGTGGCAATGTCTGACCGTGCAGAGGAGTAGTAGAAGATGTTCCACCTTTTGATGATGTTCCATCTGACTTGAGTTTTGAAGACTTAGAACGTAATTTCCCTCGCCTTAGTAGTTTAGAGGGACTAGGTGAGTATAGAGTTTAGGCTAGCCTAGGTGCCAGCTTAGGAACCTCTTGAACAGGTCAGGACCTGGGATGTTGTATGTATGTATATGTATATAGTTATTATCTAGCTTTATCTAGGGGTGTTCTAACTAAAAGTCTATACTTAAATAAAGGCTGGATCACCGAATATTGTTAACTGCTTGTGATGTATTTATGTGTGGTTGTTTATAACTGTTTTATCTACTATCAGTTGTGAATTGATTATGAATGATTTCGTCTATTAATCCAAACATTTTCAAAAAAAAAAGTACCTCGCAAAATAACTGCGTTTTTAACAGCGAATTAGGCTTATATAATAAATAATAGATAATAATTAGGAAGACAAGTTGGTAACACTTAGTTTTCGGTATGATCTAGATATACTGAAAATTGGGTCGTTACAGTGAGCCTGGAGTGCAGTCCATTGTTCACGTTATTCGCACCCCATTGTCTACCTAGCTGAACTCATTCATAAAAAGTCTTAGTATGAGATAAAGTCATAGTTTTCTTTTGGTTTAATTACTCTATTGGCAGGACGGATCTAGAGGGGGCGAGTAATGGCCTCAACCCCCTCCCCCTCCAAAATTTAAGGAACTATATTTATACATGAGATATGTGTTTAAAGAAATAAAAAATATTGTACAATTTAATAGTTTTATATGTATTATTTTTCATCATGTGATGGATTTATGTCTCAATTATTTAGCTTACTAATATCTTTTACTTAACCAATTTAATATATTTGTACTTTTTAAATTAGTTTTTATATAATCATCTTTATATCTATTTTTAAAAAAATTCATTTGTTTCTTAATATTAACAAATTTAACATTTATATTATTATATACAGAACCTAATTTTATTAAGTGATTTCTTTATCTTTTGTATCCTTTACCAAAGGAAAAATATAGAAAACCAAGTTAGAGTCTGCCAAGTTTTACCAACAACAATTAATTATTAATTTTAAATTTTAAAAACAAAATTTAAATAATTAGTATTAAACAGAATTTGAAAGATAAGGATTAGGCAAGCAGTAACTCCCCCATAAACGTCTCCACCCCTTCTCTTCGCAGCTTCGGAAGTGCCGTGACTTCCATTGCGCAGACCACTGCATCGCCGCCTCTGCAGTACGCCGCGCACGTCACCACTCTCCCGTCGCACCGCCAGCTAATCTGCGTCACACGCATCCACGCCGCTCGCCTGTCGCATCCTCACTGCTCGCCTATCGCATCCTTGCCGCTCACGGCTTGCATACCCAGGGCCAAGCCCGCGTTTGCGCCACCGCAGCCTCCACCTCGACAATCCTTTGTGCAGTGCTGGTGCCCTCCGCAACCAATTCCCGTCGCCGCAAGGCGCTCTCTGCAAGCGCTGTTTCCTCCTCCGCAGAACTACTGTAGTGCCCTTCCCCTCGTGATTCTCATCGCCACCGACCATTGCAGTGCGCTCCCTCTCTCTCGTATCCACCTTCTCAATCCTTTCTTCTTCCTTTCCGGTGAGCCAATTCATCTTCTTTTACTTTTTCTTTTCCAATTTCTTTCTTTTTTCTCTAATTTAATTTAAAAATCAATTTCTTTTTTAATTGTTTTGATTGTTACAATATACATGTTGTGTCTATTATAGATTATGATGATGAGTGTGGCAGTCAGTGGATCTGTGTCGAAATTCATGATTTTATTATTTTTTTTCTGGTTGTCATTTTGAAATTGTTTGTTGATTTTGTTTATGTTGTTGCTAATGAAGATTTAGGTATGCAATTATTCTTGGAATATGATTTTACCTTTGTTGTGAAGTTGTTGCCCTGTCCAAAATTATGAAAATTTTATCGAATTAAAGATGTGAATATTATAAATTAGGTTGAAAGTTTTATGTTTTAGAATGTATTTTTAACTCCTTAATTATCGATCTGTTATGGTCCTTTTTTAAATTTACATAAATTATTGATCTGATAAAGGCTATTCTAACATAAGTTCTAGCCAGGTTTTTTCTCAACTAATGACCAATGAAGGCAGATAGAGAGATAGGATCAAACATGCTACAAATATTGTAAATTCTTGCTGATGTACTAAAAAGTATCATTTATAAAGAGGTAATTATAGTTAGCTGCATTTACTTATAGTTTGTGATACAAATGTTAGAGTAATCTTTGTTTTTATCATGTTTTAAGCTTTATAATATTAAAACCTTTCTATGATATAAGTATATTCTTCTGCTTCAGTTGAAAGATGAACAGTTGCCATAAAATCATGAATCTAATTTCTGATAATTACTTTAATTACTTTCTCTTGTACAAAATATTAAGAATAATGTTATCACACATGAGACCATGAATGATGGAGTAATTTCTTTAATTTTTTCAAAGAAGCATTTTCATCAATTGCTAAATCATTGAATTGTTTCTGCCCAACTTTATTTCTTTACATTACTTTCAGAGATGAGCTTTTCAAACACTGCCTAATAGTATTTGATAAGAAGGTTCTTCTATTTGAACTAATAGGAAAAAAAGGTTAATTAAAAAGATTAAAAATATGTTAAAAAAATCTATTAGATAGAAGCTCAAATGGAACCACCTGCAAACAAATTA
>NC_029788.2:101529159-101530546 GCF_000816755.2 Arachis ipaensis
TCATCAAATAATAAATAAAATTTGAAACTTGGTTGTTGCTTAAGGAGTCTGATTCATTTTGGTATGAAGATAAGTGACTCAGGTTGATGATTATATTTTTTAGTTCTGGAATATAGTTGGTGCTTGATTACATAAGTTACTAACCTTTAAATTTAATTTCTTTATCTATATTAGCGGATCATATGTTGGAAGGGGCAACTGAAGCAGATAGATCAAGACATCCTAATCCATATGAAGACCCTGCGGTGTGTAAGAACCAGAGTTTTTACGTAAAACTATTTTAATAAAATAATTTTAGTGCCCGGAATAAATTAAAAATTTAGAAGTTTTAATTTGAAAATATAAAGGTGAAATTTGATTTCAATGAATTTTTCTGAGTTAGAAACTGTATCTTTTTCAAAAAATTTTTGTAAAAGTGCATACTGGCACTTAAGCTGACAGTACCGGCTCTAGTCTCTCCAATGCTGCGTATTTTGGAAAATAAAATTTTAAAAATTTGATTTATTGTTTTGAAAAGACAAAAAATATTTTAGAATTGAAAACCGGGCACTAATCTTAAATGTTTTGGCTCAAAGTGGGTCAAATGGACCAAAAATGCTACACGGTTGGACCGGGCTCAAACTCAACTTATATAAGGCAATAAATGAGCCTAAGAAGCTCATTTTAACACCAAGAGAGAGAGAGAGAGCTCGGATAGGAAGAAGAGAGGAGAAGGAAGCCATTGTTACTATTCACCTCCCTCTTCAAAGCTCCATAATTTTTGATCCGGAACTCCGATCGACGAGACATTTACGGCCACGCGAAGCTCTTGTCGAGCTCTTCGATTCTATTTAAGAAAACCTGGTAAGAAATTGCGTCTCAATCCCCAGTTTCCAGCCCTAAAATTCTGCATTTTTGGGGTTATAATTTTGAGTAGATTTTGTAGTTTTGCTTGTTTAGGTGATCTCTAGTAGCGGGTAATTGTTGAATTTTACCCCTAATCTCGTTGGTTAAGGTAAGGTTTTACTAAACCCTTATGTTTAGTTATTTTGTGTATATTAGGTTTTGATTTTTGATACATATATGATGTTAGTTGAGCTTTGGTGGCTTGTTGGTGAGTTGAAAGCTTGTTGGACTCCAATCTTGGTGCGGTGTGCTTTTTGGGGGAGCGGCCAAGGTATGGTTTCGGTCTCCTCTATGTAATATGTAATATCAATGGACACTTAGGCTAGTTGACCTTAAGATAGGTTGAAAGTTGTGATTGTATGGTTAATTGTATATAAATGTATGTTTGATGATGGTTGGATGTTTAATGAATGGGTTTGAATGTGACGAGTTACATATTATTAGATGATGATTATTGATGAATTGTGTTAGTGGGTCTTACATTTAGTGGTATCAGAGCGGT
>NC_029788.2:101530741-101537592 GCF_000816755.2 Arachis ipaensis
TATCATTGACTTATGACTCGAGCATAAGGATTTGAATATTAGGGTGTTACATTATGGTATCAGAGCGGTTCGTCCTCGTGAGCCTGAGGGATGGATCGATTTTGCTTCATTGCATACTCTGGGTTAGTTTTCTTTCATGCTATTTAGGTTATCTACTTGATATTTCATAGCATGCTTGTTTGTGAGTGCTTTTTGGGATAATTGAAAGACTAGGCTTTTGATATTGAGACTGATCACCTTGATATCGATTGATTGGTGTAGACAGGAACCCTAATGGCTACTCGCAGACGAGGTCGTACACGTTCACGAAGAGAGAGTAGAAACGACCAACTGGCCGATAACCATGTCAAGTTCATAGAGGCAATGGCGAATCTTGCAAACACCATGGAGGCAAATGCTGCTGCGACTCTGCAAGCTGTGCAGAGGTTAGGCCAACCGGCTGGAAACGAAAACGGAGAAGGAAACGGGAACGATAATGCAGAAGGAAATGATGATAACATGGGAGGTGCTCCAATAACTTTGGCTACTTTTCTCAAGGTTCATCCGCCAAGCTTTAGAGGTTCAACCAACCCTATAGAAGCGGATAATTGGTTTCAGGCCATGGAGCATGCGTTACAAACACAACATGTTCCGAACAACCAATATGTAGAATTTGCTGCATATCAGCTTTTGGGAGAGGCCCAGCATTGGTGGCAAGGAGAGTGCCACTTGCTACAGCTTCAGAATGCCGATGTTCCTTGGGATGTATTCCAAATGGCCTTCTACAAGAAGTACCTTCCTGAATCTGCAAGGGAAGCAACGGAGATAGAACTTTTGCAGCTGAAGCAACGTTCCTCGTCTGTGGCAAACTATACTAGCCAATTTGAGGAGCTCTGTAGGTTCTCTAGGGTGTGTCAGGGTGCCCCGGAGACTTATGAAAGTTGGAAGCGCATCAGGTATCAAAGGGGCTTGAAGGATAACATCATGACTGCTATGGCTCCTTTAGAGATTCGGATTTTCTCCGATCTGGTGAACAAGGCGAGAGTTGTTGAGGAATATGCACAGACGGTAGCCTCGTCAAGGGACACTCGTGGAGGAAACACTAGTAGGGAACGTGATGATTACCTTGGACCAAGTGGACAACACTTCAAGAAAAATGGTGAGGGGAAGCAGTCAAGAGCTTACTCCCCTGATATGAAATGTCAGGAGTGTGGGAACTACCACCCGAATAAGTCATACCGGTTGGGTATGAAACTATGTTAGAAGTGTGGCGTACCGGGACATTTGGTTAGAGATTGTCCACACCGAGGAACACATGAGCCGGGTCGATCACAACAATAGGATTGAGGTAATCATGGTTCTGATAGCCAAACCTTAACTTATTTTCATAGTATAGACTATCACCATTCTTGTTGAAAATGTTTTAAAGCTTAGAAGGATTTTTAAATTTGGTTTGGAACTTTGGTTTAAATGATTTGGTTTTGAAACTAGGATTCGAACTTTTGATTAAATGATATGATTTAGAAAGGAAAGTGAGCTCTATTATTTTGTTAACTTATGATTTTGGTTTGTAAATTTAACTTATCAAAAGGGATTTAAATTGAACGATTCTTATTTAAGGGTTTTAATGAATTTAGAAAAATCATGCTTTAAAGTGATTGATTTACAAATAAATGATTTTTGACTCTTTTGAGAAAGTTTTAACAATGAATTCATTTAGATTGAACTTGTTTTAAAGGTTTTGAAAAGTATTACAAAATTGGCATTTGGTTTAAAGGGAAGAATTTTCGGATTCTTAATGACGATAATCAGAGTGACGCAGTGGAAGGCGAGAGAGAATATTAACACGTTAGGATGATGGTGAATGAGATGCTTTGGCAACTTGTTGGGCTGATAACATTGATAGTAGAATACTTCGTGGATAATATATATATATATATATCGCGTGATTTGAATTTTCGAGGGCGAAAATTTTATTAGGAGGGAAGAATGTAAGAACCGGAGTTTTCACGTAAAACCGTTTTAATAAAATAATTTTAGTGCCCGGAATAAATTCAAAATTTAGAAGTTTTAATTTGAAAATATAAAGGTGAAATTTGATTTCAATGAATTTTTCTAAGTTAGAAAATGTATCTTTTTCAAAAATTTTTTGTAAAAATGCATACTGGCGCTTAAGCTGACAGTACCGGCTCTAGTCTGTCCAGTGCTGTGTATTTTAGAAATTAGAAAATAAGATTTTAAAAAGTTTATTTATTGTTTTGAAAGGACAAAAAATATTTTAGAATTGAAAACCGGGCACTAATCTTAAAGATTTTGCCCCAAAGTGGGCCAAACGGACCAAAAACGCTACACGGTTGGACCGGGCTCAAGTTGGGCCCAAGTCCAACTTATATAAGGTAATAAATGAGCCTAAGAAGCTCATTTTAACACCAAGAGAGAGAGAGAGAGAGATAGCTCGGATAGGAAGAAGAGAGGAGAAGGAAGCCATTGTTACTATTCATCTCCCTCTTCAAAGCTCCATAACTTTTGATCCGGAACTCCGATTGACGAGCTCTTTGTGGCCACGCGAAGCTCTTGTCAAGCTCTTTGATTCTATATAAGAAAACCTGGTAAGAAATTGCATCTTGATCCCCAGTTTCCAGCCCTAAAATTCTGCGTTTTTGGGATTATAATTTTGAGTAGATTTTGTGGTTTTGCTTGCTTAGGTGATTTCTAGTAGCGGGTAATTGTTGAATTTTACTCCTAATCTTGTTGGTTAAGGTAAGGTTTCACTAAACCCTTATGTTTAGTTATTTTGTGTATATTAGGTTTTGATTTTTGATACATATATGATGTTAGTTGAGCTTTGGTGGCTTGTTGGTGAGTTGAAAGCTTGTTGGACTCCAATCTTGGTGCGGTGTGCTTTTTGGGGGAGCAGCCAAAGTATAGTTTCGGTCTCCTCTATGTAATATGTAATATCAATGGACACTTAGGCTAGTTGACCTTAAGATAGGTTGAAAGATGTGATTGTATGGTTAATTGTATATAAATGTATGTTTGATGACGGTTGGATGTTGAATGAATGGGTTTGAATGGGATGAGTTACATATTATTAGATGATGATTATGATGAATTGTGTTTGTGGGTGTTACACGGTGCCCTATGATGCTGAGATTGACCAAAATAATAACTAATTGATTTGTTTTAAAATGTTTCTTAAATCCTTTATGTCAATTTTTTTGCTTTTTACATAGGTGATTGTAAAGCTGTTAATATTTTGTTAAAATTAGATGCCAACTATAATGTATGGTGGTGTTTCTTACAAGCCTTTTATTCATACATGATGTTTGCTCGTGTATTATCAACTTCAGAATATGACATAATATTCTTCTCAAATTTAAAGTTTATTGTTTAGTTTCATGAACCGTGAACTTTGGGTTGTAGTCAATTATGTTCAGATTATATGACAAATCATTATTTATTTCTTATTTATTTTCATGGTCTTGATCAAAAGTTGGTCCTCTTTGCTAAAGGTAGGAGCTTGTATTCAAAGATTAGATTAGGTGCGCCAGAACGAATTAAATCTTATCTGATTTTAAGTAGTTATAAAATTAATGACATATCCAGTCAAGTTTTAAACAAAAAGACACATCCATCATAGACACAGCCAAAGAAGTTTGAAACACAAGACATTTATTAAGGACACATCTAACAATTAAAGACACATCCAAACATTAATCAATTAAAACAAAACAAGTGTTTAATAAATGCAAAAAGACATATCAATGCCTTAACAGAGAAGGCACATTCACATTTAAAACTTTTTTACAAAAGATAACCAAAGAAATTTCAGTAGTCTTGAAAAGCAACATCGAAGTTCTAAACAAAAGACACATCAATTAAAAACACATTCAAATAAGTTTTAAACAGAAGACACATCTATTAAAGACACTTCCAACAGAAGACACATTCATTAAAGACACATCCAAACAAATTTTAAACAGAAGACACATCCAAACAAATTTTAAACAAAAGACACATCCAACAGAAGACATATCCAAGTATTAACCGGCTAAAACAAAACAAGTGTTTAACAAAAACAAAAAGATATCATCTGGAGAAGCATCTTTAACATATCAAAAAAATTAAATATCTCTGCCGTCTTCATTTCTAACAACTTCTCCTTGTATGCTAATTAATCAAACAAAGCATCTTAAGAGACTATAATAGAATAATTTAACAAAAAATAATAGATCTTCTAAGCTAGTACAATTTCTGCCTAAATGAATTCAAAGGACACAAAGAAATGTTATGACATTCTACTTCTCGTTCCCGAAGAACATACAAGTTGGCTTTTGTTCCGAGGGTTACCTGAAACTAGAGGTCGATCTCGGTTGAGATCTTCTGTACGGGTCGGTGCCGACGAGTTCGGCCGGTGAGTGGCGGCCAGAGTTGTTGTGTCCGGCTTGTTGGACTGACTGCACAGCTGATCCTCGGTCACCGGAGGGTGGGGGTACCTGCAAGAGACTCCGATGCTTAAGTTAGCACGGGTATTAAGCAGGTTTTACATAGAATCAGAGTATGAGTTATACCTGGGTGCTCCAGTGTATTTATAGTGGTTGTAGAGTGACCTTTCTGGATAAGATAAGTTAGTTATCTTATCTTATCTTTATCTTTGAGTTGAGGTCAGCTTATCTTCAAGGGAACCGCCCTTATCTCTATAGGCTCGGACGACCTTTGGATTTGAGTCGTGTTCCTCTACTTGGGCCCTTTATTGGGCTCCCCTGTCAGTTTGGCCGATCTCTTTGAGAAGAGGTCGGCTAGTCGGACCTGAAGAGGTCGGTCGCCATGTCGCTAAACATCCCGGGTCGGACAGCTTGACCCAGGGTATGAACAGTGCCCCTGCTTGAGCTTGGTCTTCTTTTTTTTTAGGTCGAGTCCTTGACTTCGGTCCTTCTATAGTGGAGCCGAACTCAAGCATTTCGTCAATTTTTTCCTTTTTGTAGAATCTTTTGAATGTAGAATGTTTTTCTCTAAAAGCGCGCGCTTTCACGTTAGTGCTTTGGAAACGTGTAAGGGTTTAATACTTTCATTAATTAGCATTAATTGCCCCGTTTTTCCTTTGAAGCTTTTGATTTTTGAAAACCTAGAAACGGTTTCTCTTCTTCGCTCCTTTGTAACTTCTTCACATTTTCTTCCTTTGTTCTCTCGCTCTCTGTTTTTTGCGCTCATTTCTGTTTTTTCTTCTCGTTGCGGCGTCGCTCGGCGAATTTTCTGGGCAGCTTCCATTTTTACGCCTCCCTCTTTCCTCCGACGCTTCTTCCTTCTCCAGGTGAGTTCCCTTCATATTTTCTTTCTCTTTCGTTGCTTTTGTGATCAAGTTTTGATTTTTCTTCAGAGAAAGTTTAGATCTTTCTATTTTCCGCTGTGCCTGATCACCGTGTGTTTCGTAATTTCTTCATCTTTTGCATGGTCTCTGTTGCTTGATGCCTTTAGGGTTTTTGCATGTTGCGAAATGCTTTTGATTTTGAAGCTTTGGAGTGATAGTTTTGTTTGATTCTGAAAAAAAGGTCTCATTTTTTATGATTTTTGCCTGGTATGTTTGTTGTTTCTTGCTGATAGACTGTAGGAAGATGATTTTCTGTTTTATGTTTTGTCTTTCTCCTGTAGAAAATGCTTGCTGTTTTGAGGTCTTCTTTTCTTGTTTGCGAGACGCCGGGACGTAAGTAGATTTTCCTTGATACCTCGCTTTGTTACTGCCTCCAAAGGATGCCCCAGGAGTTTCAGTTTGAGTCTTGGGGTTTCCTTTTCTGTGTATTCGTCTGCCGAGATATTTTTGAGTAATCCGTTCTTCTTTTCTTTTGTAGGGTTTAGTTGGCCTCATGTCTTCCCAAAATAACGTTGTAGAGATGCCTTCCCGGGTTCCTGAGGGTATAGCCGATTGGGTTGACTCGATGGTTCTTATGTGTGTTTCTCTGGTTGATTCTGAGTTTTGTGCACAGCTTAGACAGTTTCATAGTGTTTGTAGTAATTCCAGTGATGAGAAGAACTATGAGCTTGTCCCTCCCTCTTCTGATGAGAGAGTCTGCTTTTCTACTCGGGTTGTTGATGATCGCCCCTTCTTTTATGCGTCTTGAGTCGTGACTACCGAAGAGCGCGTAAACCCTCCTGGGGAGGGGTCGGCGGAACCGGCGTTATAAGGACCGTCGTCAGCGGGAGACGCGGGAGAAATTTCGAAAGTATCGGAGTAATAAGAAGTAGCGGAGACGTCTATTTTGTCTTTAGTTCGATGTTCAGCCTATTTAGCCTTTCTATCGATGTTCGTTGTATTTGTCTATTCGTGTTCTATGGGTCAAGTCAAACTTCTTCTCTTCCTAACCAATCTTTAAAGAAACACAGCTCTACTCCTCCTACTGGGGTCGCCAGAATGTTCTGTCAGTGTTTCCGAGCAAGTCGGAGTAGGTTATAAAAGGTGCGTATAGACCTCTGGGAGTGTAGAAAAACGGTAAGGTTCCCTTTTCGTCCAAGCAGTAAAAGTAGGTCTTTTTTCCCGGCTCGAGGAAGTTGTCGAGTCTGGAACTTTTTCATTAAAAATTTTAGTGCCTTACTGAGCAGTTTGTACCTTTTCTGGAAGAAAGGGACCCACCTTACCTTCCTCTGGGTTCGGCTGAAGAAAAAATGGTGTGGCCCGAATCAGTTCTGTTTGTCTATCTTTTTCTCTCTAACCCTTCGTCCTTATGGCTTTGGTAACGTGTTGTTAACCTTTTAAAAATACTTTGGGGTCCTTAACCCCACTTCAACTCTACCCCGTTGTAATGTCCTGGTATTGTCTAGCCAAAGTTTAACTCATTTTCCTTCCCACTATGGGTCGCCTGACTTCTTTTTTAGTATCT
>NC_029788.2:101537937-101556469 GCF_000816755.2 Arachis ipaensis
AAATAACGTTGTAGAGATGCCTTCCCGGGTTCCTGAGGGTATAGCCGATTGGGTTGACTCGATGGTTCTTATGTGTGTTTCTCTGGTTGATTCTGAGTTTTGTGCACAGCTTAGACAGTTTCATAGTGTTTGTAGTAATTCCAGTGATGAGAAGAACTATGAGCTTGTCCCTCCCTCTTCTGATGAGAGAGTCTGCTTTTCTACTCGGGTTGTTGATGATCGCCCCTTCTTTTATGTCTATGATTTTTTCTTCAGTCCGCTGGGTATCACCCTTCCTTTTACTCAATTTGAAACCGATCTGTTATGGTCCTGTAATGTTGCCCCATCTCAACTTCACCCCAATTCCTGGGGTTTCATAAAAATTTTCCAATTGTTGTGCAATGGTTTCGGTATTCCTGCTTCCCAATCTCTCTTTTTCTATCTGTTTGTCTTGACTAAGCCCGGTGTGGTAAAAAAGAAGTCGGCTTGGGTCTCCTTCCATTCCACCCAGGGAAAGAAGGTCTTTTCCATGTTTGACGAGTCATTCCGTGATTTTAAAAATTACTTTTTCAAGGTCTGAGCTGTTGAAGGAGCTCGGCCCTTTTTTCTGGATGAAAATGACGAACCTGCTTTTCCCTTGGAATGGCAAAAAGATGTGAGGGTCTCCAGATATGCGTGGAAAATATTGGATGAGGCTGAACGAGCCTTTGTGACTGTCTTGTAAGACCGCTGGGGTCATCCTCCTCATCTCGACACAAAGAAATTTCTAACCAATCCTTCTCTTCTTCAAACTGAACTGGGTATCTTGTGCTTATCTGTTTATGTTGCTTGTAGCTATCTTTCCGATTTATCCGACTTGTAGCTTGATTTCTGTTTTATCTGCAGAGGCGATGAAGAATAATGAGGCTATGAAAGCTTTAAAGAGGGCGCAGAGGGCGACTGCTGCCAGGAATATTGCGGCCAAGGCGGCTGGGGAGGGGTCCTCCCAAATGCGCGAGAAGCCATCAGTGCTGAGTTCTGCTGGGGTGAAGAAAGTGGTCCCTACACCCCGAGTCCGTTTGGTGGATCCTCACCCTACTTCTGCCACTCCATCTGTTGCTCCTCCCAATAAAAAACAAAAAACAGCCGAGCCCTTTGACCTCGATGCTCCTGATTTTAATGCCATTGAGTTTGTGGATCAGCAAATCGGTCCCTATGGCTCCCTCTCTACAGATGATGTGTCCATCCTCCATCACTTAGAATTTATGGCCCGAAATCACGTAATGATGGCGTATATGGCTGCTACCATATATCAGACTGCTCAGAATCTCCCTCTCCATGCCACTAAAGCGTTTATGGAGGAGGCAAAACAAGAGTTTGATCGGATGAGAGAGTTGAAGGAGGAACTTGAGATAAAGGTAGCCAAGCTGGAGAAGGACTTAGAGAACGAGAAGGCGAGTTCTCAATCACTGGCAGCTTCTTTGAGGTTGGCTGAGGACACAGCCATGATGCACAAGCATAGTTACGTTACATCCTATCGGGAGATGTTGCGTTTGAGGGAGGAGCTCGACAATGTCCGGGAAGATTATTCTGAGCTTCAGAGTCATCTCGTTGGCAGTGTGACTGCTGCTTACGAGAACTTGAAGGAGCAAGTTCGGGTTATTGCTCCCGAGGCCGATCTCACTCCCTTCAGCCTGGACAACATTGTCAGGGATGGCAAGATTGTCCCTGATGATGATGATGAGGTCGATCCCCTCCCTGTGTCTTCTGCCAAGGTGTCAGCACCTACTGTTCCTCCTGCCAAGGTCGACCCTCCCGCTTCTGATCCTGACTGTCAGATTTTAAACCGGGATGATGGTACTGTGGATGCTGTTCCTCTCCAGACTCGCCCTCCTTCTCCTCAGACTGATGCTGCTAAGAAGCCTTCTGACCTTTAGCTGATTTACTTTGGATATTTTTGTAGTTGGCCCGGCTTGTGGGCTTTAAAACTCTTTGGTTTATTTTGTTGACATTCTTTCTGGTTGCTTGTTTAGCAACATTATTTAAAAACATAATCGAATAGCTTCTGAGCTTTTAGGTCTGACCCTAAGGCTTTTATGTCACGCTTATGCTTGTTTTAGCTTCTTTGGAGTGGTTTGGTGTCGATGCGTGGATCCGTTTTAGTAATCCATGCCCGACTTCTTTGCCCTTTTCCAGGTAGTTTACCGATGTCGATCTTTTCCAATTATTTAAAGTAATCTTCTTTTTTGGACCTTGGTCGGGTCTCTTTTAGAGATTACTTTTATGACCGGTTTGTGGGAGACCGACCTCTTTATGTCGATTTCTTCTAAGTTACTTCGTAATCCTCTTTCTTGGACCTTTGTCAGGTCTCTTTCAGGGATTACTTTTATAACTTTCCGTTGTAGGAGACCCACTTCTTTATGTCGATCTCTTCTAACTTTCCGTTGTAGGAGACCGACTTCTTTATGTCGATCTCTTCTAAGTTACTTCGTAATCCTCTTTCTTGGACCTTGGTCAGGTCTCTTTCAGGGATTACTTTTATAACCTTTTTATTTTAGGCTGACTTTGTTAGGTCGAGCCCTTCTAAGTTAAAGTAATCCTCTTTAATAGGGTTGGCCAGACCTCTTTCCAGGGTTTACTTATAACTTGGGTTGACTTGGTCTGACTTCTGGACGTCGGCTAGTCTTTAAGTTATTATTTTCGCTATCCGTAAGACCTCATCAGGTTCTTTTTTGGATTGCTTTTGATAAATTCTTACATTATTCTGTGTTCATCTTTGCCAATTTGTAGAAAGTGGTTGGCATTTTTGGATCGTCCTTTGGGTGAATCGCGCTTTCACCTTTATCGGACGGTTTATTTTTATCGTGGACGTGTAGTGAAATTGTTTTTCACTTTCTGCCGACCTGTCGCTTTATAATCGGACGATGAATTCTTCAGATTAATGCGTCTTGAATTCTTTGTAGAATATCTAAATAAACTTTATTCAAAGAAAAAGTGCAAATATATACATGTGGGAATTTTTTCATCCCTTTAAGTCGGATAGTGTTTGGGTCTCAGCTTGGTGCCTCATTAAAAAACCTTTTTAGGAAAAAGAGTGCATCCAATAATGAGATCTGTTACCTTCCTAACTGTAGTACCTTCTTAGGTTGCAGGCGTGCCATGATCTTGGAAGCTCTCGTCCGTCGAGTTCGGAGAGTCTGTAGTAGCCCTTCCCTAGAACTTCTACGACTCGGTAGGGTCCTTTCCAGTTTGCTGCCAGTTTTTCTTCTCCTGGTCGAGTTGTTCCGATATCATTTCGGATTAGGATGAGATCGTTTTTTGCGAAACTTCTTAGCACTACCCTTTGATTATATCTGGAAGCCATTCGGCGTTTTAGAACTTCTTCCCTGATCCGAGCTCTTTCTTGGATTTCAGGTAGTAGGTCAAGCTCTTCCCTCTGAAGTTGGGAGTTTGCTCCCTCATTGTAATGAACTACTCTAGGCGATCCTTCCTCAATTTATACTGGAATCATTGCCTCCATTCCGTATGCTAACCGGAAGGGGGATTCCTTCGTGGTGGAGTGCGGCGTTGTTCGATATGCCCATAGGACCTGTGGAAGCTCTTCTGCCCAAGCTCCTTTTGCATCTTGTAATCTCCGTTTTAATCCGGCCAATATGACTTTGTTGGCAGCTTCGACCTGTCCAGTGGCTTGTGGATGTTCCACGGAGGTGTATTGATGTTTTATATTTAAGTCAGCTACTAGTTTTCTAAAGCCTGCATCTGTGACTTGAGTGCCATTGTCTGTGGTTATTGAATATGGAACCCCGAACCTTGTGACGATGTTTCTATATAGGAATTTCCGGCTTCTTTGAGTAATGGCATTGGCTAAGGGCTCTGCCTCGATCCACTTTGTAAAATAGTCTACCCATACTATGAGAAATTTAACTTGTCCTGACCCCTGGGGGAAGGGGCCGAGAAGGTCGAGCCCCCACGTTGCAAACGGCCAAGGGGAAGTTACGCTGATGAGCTCTTCTGGCGAGGTGATGTGAAAGTTGGCATGTTTCTGACATGGTGGGCATGTCTTTACAAATTCTGTAGCTTCTTTCTGTAGAGTTGGCCAATAAAACCCCGCCCGAAGCACTTTTTTGGCGAGAGCTCGTGCTCCGAGATGATTGTCACAAATGCCGCCGTGTACTTCTTCTAACACTTCCTTCGTGTGGGAGGTTGGTACGCATTTCAGTAATGGTATTGAGATCCCTCTTTTGTACAGGATGTTGTTTATAATGGTGTAGTACTGTGCCTCCCTTTTTAGCCTTTTTGCCTCTTTTTCTTCTGGGGGGAGTGTTCCTGCTCTGAGGTAGTTAATTATGGGAGTCATCCATCCTTGGTCCTGGCTTGTTACGGCTAGGACTTTTTCCTCATCCGAGATTGACGGGTTCTGTAATATTTCCTGGATGAGGCTTCTATTGTTGCCCCCTGGTTTGGTGCTGGCTAGTTTCGAGAGTGCGTCAGCTCGGGCATTTTGTTCTCGGGGTATATGGTATATCTTATATTCCCCGATTTGTCCGAGCTGTTGCTTGGTCTTATCCAAATACCTTTTCATGGTGGGATCTTTGGGTTGGTAGCTCCCTGTTATTTATGATGTGACAATTTGCGAATCGCTGTAGATGTTGAGTTTTCGAGCTCCTACCTCTTCGACCAGCTTCAAACCAGCTAGCAGTGCTTCGTATTCTGCCTGGTTATTTGAAGCCGGGAACCCGAACTTGAGGGAGAGCTCAACTTGGGTTCCCTGGTTGCTTTCTATTATCACTCCTGCGCCGCTTCCAGTTTTATTTGAAGAACTGTCCACATAGAGATTCTACTCTGTGGGGGTTTCTAGGGTATCTGTGAATTCTGCGATAAAGTCGGCCAGAAATTGTGACTTAATGGCCGTCCGAGCTTCATATAGGAGGTCAAACTCTGACAGCTCGACTGCCCATTGTAGAATTCTACTTGCTAAATCTGTTTTCTGCAATATTCCTTTCAAGGGCTGGTTAGTGCGAACTTTGATGGTGTGGGCCTGAAAGTAAGGGCGGAGTCGTCTAGATGTTAGAATGAGAGTATATGCAAATTTTTCTATTTTCTGATAGTTCAGCTCGGATCCCTGTAGTGCTTTACTAATGAAGTAGACGGGTTGTTGTCCATTTTCGTCTTCTCTGACTAGTGCTGACGCTACTGCCCGGCTTCCTACTGCGAGATATAGTAGGAGTGGTTCTCCTTTTCGTGGTCGGGAGAGGATAGGCGGCTGTCTTAAGAACTTTTTAAAGTCTTGGAAGGCTTGCTCACATGCTGTCGTCCACTCGAACTGCCTTCCCTTTCTTAAAGTAGCATAGAAGGGGAGAGATCTTATTGCGGCTCCTGCTAAGAATCGGGATAGGGCTGCCAATCTCCCGTTGAGTTGTTGTACTTCTTTGACACAGGTTGGGCTCTTCATGTTGAGTATGGCCTGACATTTGTCTGGATTTGCTTCAATTCCTCTTTGTGTGAGCATGAAACCTAAGAATTTTCCTGCTTCTACCGCAAAGGTGCATTTTTCTGGATTGAGTCGCATGTCATGCTTTCTTATGGTGTCGAACACTTGGGCCAAGTCGGACAATAGTGTCTCTTCACTTTGTGTTTTTATTAGCATGTCGTCCACGTAGACTTCCATGATCTTTCCAATGTGATCCGAGAAGACTTTATTCATTAGCCTTTGATAGGTAGCTCTTGCGTTCTTGAGACCGAAAGGCATCACAATGTAGCAGTAGTTTACTTTTGGTGTTAGGAACGAGGTCTTTTCTTGATCTGGTGGGTACATGGGGATCTGGTTGTATCCCGAGTATGCATCCATAAATGAGAGATATTTATATCCGGAGGAAGCGTCTACCAGAGCGTCGATATTTGGGAGTGGGTAAGGGTCTTTTGGACAAGCCTTGTTGAGATCGGTGTAATCGGTGCACATTCGCCACTTCCCATTTGATTTTTTCACCAAGACAATGTTGGCTAGCCATAGTGGGTATTTGACTTCTCTTATGAATTCTGCTTCCAGTAGTGCCTGGACTTGTTCTTCCACAGCCTGGGATCGCTCTGGCCCAAGTTTTCTTTGTCTCTGCTGTACCGGTCGAGATCCTGAATAGACCGCCAACTTATGACACATCAGCTTTGGGTCTATGCCTGGCATATCTGCGGCTTTCCATGCGAAGAGATCGACGTTATCTCGCAAAAATTGTATTAGTAATTCCTTTGAGTCTCCTTTTAGGATTGTGCCGATATTAGTTATTTTTTCCGAGGTGTCCCCGATCTGAATCTTTTCTATCTCGCCCTCTGGTTGGGGACGAAGTTCTTTTCGTCGTTGAACTCCACCCAGCTCAATTGTGTGGAACTCTTCTCCTTTGCCTCTGAGGTTTAGGCTTTCGTTATAACAGCGACGTGCCATTTTTTGATCTGCTTTTATCGTGGCTATCCCCTTTGGTGTTGGGAATTTCATACATAGGTGTGGGGTCGAGACTATCGCGCCGAGTTGGTTGAGTGTTGTCCGACCTATGAGAGCATTGTAAGCTGAACTTAGGTCGACCACGATGTAATCTATTTTGAGGGTCCTAGATCGGTTCCCTTTTTCGAAGGTTGTGTGTAGTGGTATGTATCCTAGTGGTCGAACCGGGGTGTCTCCTAGTCCGAACAGGCTGTTTGGATATGCTTGAAGTTCTTTTTCTTCTAAGCCGAGTTTATCAAAGGCTGTTTTGAATAAGATGTCGGCAGAACTCCCTTGGTCTATTAAGGTGCGGTGTAGGTTGGCGTTTGCTAATATGATGGTGATGACCATGGGATCGTCGTGTTCTGCGATGACGCCGGATGTGTCCTCTTTAGTAAATGTTATTGCTGGGATGTTGAGTGCTTCTTCCTCTCCTTCGACATGATATACTTCTTTGAGATATCTTTTGCGAGAGGATTTGGAGATCCCACCTGCTGTGAATCCGCCATGTATCATGTGGACATGTCTTTCTGGTGTCCGAGGTGATCGTTCTGTTCGTTCGGTATCTTCATCCCTTCGTCTCTTTCTTTGATCATCATCTCGGGTGGCCAGGAATCGATCTAACTTTCCTTCTCTCACCAATTTTTCTATGATATTTTTTAAGTCGAAACATTCGTTTGTATATCTCGACCAAGGATGCTCTGAGAGGAGTGTAATTATGGTACTTTTTGATTTTCTCCCCTTGTCGATCTTCTTTCCTTTTGGATTCCTTGTCTCTATCTCGGTAAGAGGTCCCTGGTTTTGAAGTCTCTCCTAACCGAGCGTTTTCTTCCATGTTGATGTATTTTTCTACTCGTTCCTGCACTTCATCCAAGGAGGTCGGGTACTTTTTTGATATAGATTGGCTGAAGGGTCCTTCTCGTAGGCCGTTGATGAGGCCCATGATGGCGGCCTCTGTAGGTAAACTTTGTATGTCCATGCATGTTTTGTTGAATCTCTCCATATAGTTACGGAGGCTCTCCCAATCTCCTTGTTTGATCCCTAGTAAACTGAGGGCGTGCTTGGCTTTATCTTTCTGAATGGAGAATCTGGCTAGGAATTTTTTAGCTAGGTCATCAAAGCTTGAGATGGACTTTGGGGGTAGATTGTCGAACCATCGAATGGCTGTCTTTGTGAGAGTTGTTGGGAAGGCTTTGCAGCGAACAGCATCTGGGGCATCGGTGAGGTACATTCTGCTTCTGAAGTTACTGAGGTGGTGGTTGAGATCCGTGGTGCCATCATACAGGGTCATATCCGGGAGTTTGAAGTCTTTTGGAATTTTAGTTTTCATGATTTCCCTGGTGAACGGGTCTTTCTCTTTGCGTGAATTTTCTTCGAGATTGGCTCGAGGGGCTTTTGATTTGAGATCGGCTTCTAATTGTTGTAGTTTTTCTTCCAACTCCCGACGTCGCCGCATCTCTCTTTGTAGATCCCTTCCGATTTCCCGTTGTTGTTGAGTTTCTTTTTCTAGTTGTTTTAGGCGATCTAGGAGCGCTTCTATTGCCCCTGAATTTGGCGAGTCTTTGTCTTTGTTGACTTCCGGAGTGTCTTATAGCGTGAAATCCGCATTCTTGTGCGGTGTTCTCTCTTCCAGACCTGAATCGTGGTCGTTGTTATGGTTGTCTGCCATGGTGATGGGATGTTCCCCGGCAATGGCGCCAATGTTCCGAGGATTACCTGAAACTAGAGGTCGATCTCGGTTGAGATCTTCTGTACAGGTCGGTGCCGACGAGTTCG
Organism: Arachis ipaensis; assembly: GCF_000816755.2. NCBI lineage: Eukaryota > Viridiplantae > Streptophyta > Magnoliopsida > Fabales > Fabaceae > Arachis > Arachis ipaensis. The sequence goes on from NC_029788.2 coordinate 101,546,141, forward strand.
GCCGGTGAGTGACAGTCGGAGTTGTTGTGTCCGGCTTGTTGGACTGACTGCACAGCTGATCCTCGGTCACCGGAGGGTGGGGGGTACCTGCAAGAGACTCCGATGCTTAAGTTAGCACGGGTATTAAGCAGGTTTTACGTAGAATCAGAGTATGAGTTATACCTGGGTGCTCCAGTGTATTTATAGTGGTTGTAGAGTGACCTTTCTGGATAAGATAAGTTAGTTATCTTATCTTATCTTTATCTTTGAGTTGAGGTCAGCTTATCTTCAAGGGAACCACCCTTATCTCTATAGGCTCGGACGGCCTTTGGATTTGAGTCGTGTTCCTCTACTTGGGCCCTTTATTGGGCTCCCCTGTCGGTTTGGCCGATCTCTTTTTAGCAGAGGTCGGCTAGTCGGACCTGAAGAGGTCGGTCGCCATGTCGCTAAACATCCTGGGTCGGACAGCTTGACCCAGGGTATGAACAGCTTTCAACAAGTTTTTTGAGCATCTCATTATGTGTAAGATCAGGTGAGGCAAAGGTCTTATCAAAGAATTCTCTATACTGCACAAGCTTTTGTTTCTTCTCCATCTATGCATCTCCCGGAAAATTAGAACAAGCCTTCTTTTAGGAATTCATGTCTAGCACCATGTGATCAACCATTTACAAGTTCTGACTTTGCTCCTAAATCAACAACAGAATAAATTTCCTATAGTTATAAACAAAGACTAATCATTCATGACTAATTCAACATCTCATCATAAGCATATAGAGCGTATAAGCATACTCTGCAAGTGGATCAATTAGGTAGATATTAGCAATAAAGCTTCCCAAAATAAACAACTTGAACCTTAACTCAAATTGACACATCCCAATAGTCTAAACTAAGCTGCTAGATACTTATGATGATTCATGGTGGTCATTACTTCTCCTTGAATGGTGATGTCATTCAATTTGAATAATACCCAAAAGTCTACCAAAAAACTTACCCGAGGCAATGTATTCATATGATCCAGCAACCCTGGACATGGCACCGGCACCAGCACCAGCACCTCTATCCCCCGCCCCACGCTGCAAGGTCTTAGCAAGCCCAAAATTCGCTACATGAGGCCTAACTCATGATCAAGCAATATGTTATTGCTCTTCACATCCCTATGAATTATAGCAGGCATACAATCATAGGGAATTAGCATTTAGTAATGATAGATTTTTGGTAAATTCAATTCTATGTTGTTTCCATTGTAGCATATAACTAATAAAAAGCCAGTAAATTCATCATAGCATATAGCTAAAAATAGCAAAGTTACACTAAACATACATATAACCAAGTAACAAACACATAGTAGCAAATGGAAATTAAATGAAATTACATGACATGAAAGTCCAGAATCAAAATTCGACCTTAAAATCAATATACAGCATTATATTCCCATTAAAATAAGCATGAACTAAAGGAGCTCAATGAACTGCAATTCAGAAAAAAATTTCAAGGAAATTGTATGAAACTATTTCAGAAGAAACATCCAACTAAAATCAATGAAAAATCCATGAATCCAACAAAAATCAGGAGCATCACATAAGAACCATAAATACCAAAATCGAAACAGCTATTGTTACTTAAAACCCTAACAATATACTAACCAATTGGAGAATACCGGGATGATTGCAGAGAGCGGCGTGCGACGGTCGGTGGCTAGACACGGGGGTGCGGAGTGGACACAAAGTTGGTTGCTGTTGCGACCTGGAAGAGGCGATGCATCGTCGACGCCTTCAGACGAGAAGGACTCCCGTGGCAACATCAACCTCCGTGAGAACCATCATTGGCGGCGTCGACCTCCATGAGTAGCAGCAGTGGCGGGGTTGTGTTGTGGTGTTGAAGACGACGGCATCCTCGCGGGTGAGCGGAGCAACTCGGGCTGCGCAGGTGGCAGGTGGAGGTGGTGCCGAGGAGACCTGTCGACAGGGCTGATGGCTATGCGGCGCTGGAAAAGGATATGGGGGTTGAGGGATGTGTCCACGGTAACAACAAAAGGGTATAGGGTAAATCAAGGTTAGTGTGGTAAACTAGTGAAATTAGGATTAATCTGAGTTAATTGGGGATATGGCTTTTGAAATTAAGTGGGCTTAGAGTCCAGCCCAATTAAAATTGACAGATGTTGGCAGAAATGCTATTGGTAACTGTTCCGAGGGTTACCTGAAATTGTAGGTCGATCTCAGTCGAGATCTGCATGGTGGCCGCAACTGACGTGTCCGACTTGTTGTACTTGGTGGTGCGGCTGATCCTGGATCACCGGAGGGGGGTGGTACCTGCAAGAGACTCTGATACTTAAGTTAGCATGGGTTTTCAGCAGGTTTTTAGTAGAATCAGAATATGAGTTATACTTGGGTGCTCCAGTGTATTTATAGTAGCGTGGAGTGACCTTTCTTAGATAAGATGAGTTAGTTATCTTATCTTATCTTTAAGTGAAGTCATCTTATCTCTTAGGGGAACCGCCCTTATCCTTCTAGGCTTTAACTGCCTTTAGATTGGGCTGTGTCCCTTCATTTGGGCCTGTTCGGGCCTCTCATGTCAATTTGGTCGAACTCTTTTAAAGAAGAGGTCGGGGGTCCTGACCTGAAGAGGTCGGTTGCTTTGTCTTCGATCTCCCTAGGTCGGATATCTCGACCCAGGGTATGAACAGTGCCCTTGATTGAGCTCGACATTTACTTTTTTTAGGGTCGTGTCTTCAGACTTCGACTCTTTTGGAGAAGTCGAGCTCGAGCATTTTGCCTTTTGTCGATTTATATAACTCCTGCTGGGCTCCTTTTGAATGCGAAGCATTTTTCCTCCTTTTTAATTGTAGCGCGCGTTGCACTTTTTTTTTTTTTTGAAACGTGCGTGGGTTTAAAAGCTCATTAATACCCCTTCGCCGTTTCCTTTTTCCCTCTTTGGCATATCACTTTGAATTTCTTTTCAAAACATTCACTTTACAGTTTCCTCCTCTAATTCTTCTCTGTCTTCTTTGCTTGTTGTTTGCAAGACGTTTCGTTCCTCTACACCCTCTGTTTTCGCATCTCTGTGTTCCCCTTCCTCGCTTCGAAAGCAGCTGTTTGGAGTGGGCTTGTTGGTGTTTTCTTCCTAATCCTCCCCTTGCATTCGTTTCTTCTTCCTCTTCAGGTTGGCATTTTCTTTTCTTTTATGCTTTTTGTCGCCTTTTTGTATGTGATTTTTATTTTGCTTCTGAGAGTCTTGATCCTTTTGAGAAAAGATTGTATCTTTCTTTTCGTCCTTTGTGTTTTTACAATTTTCTTTGAACAAGCTTACATCTTTGCTGTGATCCTGCACTTTGTTGTGATGCATGTGCCTGGTAGTTTCTGTCGCTTTGATGATAAACTGTCAGTAGAAAAGGTTGTAACTTTGATGTTTCTTGTTTGATGATGATGACTTTCTTACTACTTTTGTGTGGAGTGATGATGCTAGAGAAGGATTTGTATTTTTGAGAGATTTTGTAGACTTGTCGATTTCTTTCTTTCCAGGTTCTTGCCTTATTACTGCCTCCAAAGGGTACCCCTGGACTTTAGTGTGAATCCTGGGGTTTTCCTTTTACTGCTATTTCTGATTCTTGGTGATCATATATTATCATCCGAGTTGTTTTCTTATCTACCCGGGATGTTTGGTAGTAACCCCATTTTTCTTTTTCTTTCTGTAGGAATAGTTGACCCATGTTTCTTCGCAAGAACATTGTTGAAATGTCTACTAAGATCCCGGAAGGCATGTCTGACTGGCTGGACTCTGTTGTGTTCATGTGTGTTACAGTTGCTGATTCTGAGTATTGTGTGCGGCTTAGGAGGCACCATAGGATTTGTAGTGATAGGGATCAAGAGAAGAATTATGAGTTAGTGTCACCTGATCCTGAGGAGAGGGTTAGTTTTCCCTCTTTGGTTCAAGGGGAACGTCCCTTCTTCTATGCTTACGACTATTTCTTTAGTCAATTGAATATTATCATTCTTTTTACCCTTTTTGAGACCGAGTTGTTGTGGTCCTGTAATGTAGCTCTTTCTCAACTTCACCCGAACTCTTGGGGCTTTATAAAAATCATTCAATTGTTGTGTCAAGAACTGGATATCCGACCTACCCAAACTCTTTTTCTTTATCTTTTTGTGTTGACTAAACCTGGGGCAGCTAAAAAGAAAGCTTCCTGGGTTTCTTTCCGAGCCACTCAAGGAAAAAAGGTTTTCTCTATGTATGACGAGTCCTTTAGGGACTTTAAAAACTATTATTTCAAGGTCCGAGTTGTTGAGGGAGCTCGGCCCTTCTTTTTGGATGAAAATGATGAGCCTACCTTCCCTTTATGCTGGCAGAAGAATGTAATAGTAGCTAAGTATTCCTGGGAGAGTCTTGATGAGGTCGAGCAGGCCTTTGTGAATGTGTTGGAGGAAGTTTGGGGAGAGCCTCCCTATCTTGATACAAAGAAGTTTTTAGGAGATCCTTCCCTTCTTCGGACTGAATTGGATAGTCGCCGACTTTATTTGTAGCTTTTCTTTGTTTGTTTGTTTGTTTGCCAATCTATCCCTTTCTTAATTGTAACTTGATTTTGCCTGTTTTCCTATTTCGGAAATGGTGAAGTTTGTAGATTCCATGAAGGCTTATCGCCGAGCTAAGAAGGCGACAGCTACCTCCAACATCTCGGCCAAGACTGCGGAGGGAGAGTCTTCTCAAGTTCCTCCATAGAAACCAACATCGAGTGCTTCCGGGCCGAGGAAGGTTATTCCAACCCCTCAGGTCTGGATTATTCCTTCTGACCCAGTTTGACCATCTACTGGTGCTGCCTCTTCTCCTACTGTTGGCCCTCCTCCTAAAAAACAAAAAACTGTTGAACCTTATGACTTGGATGCCCCAGATTTTGATGCTGTGGGGTTTGTGAATAATCAGATTGCCCCCTTTGGTCGACTTCCAATGATTGATGTGTCCATCCTACATCACTTGAATTTTATTACCAATAACAGTATTCGGATGGCCCATATGGGAGCGACTTTCTTTCGTATTGTTCAAGGTTCCCCAGTTCATGCAACGAAAGCTTTCTTGGAGGATGCCAAGTCGGAATTTGATAGGGTCAAAGGTTTGAAGGACGAGCTGGACGCCAGGGTGATTAAGCTGGAGTTGGACTTGGAGAAGGAGAAGTCGCGGGCTATCAGGGCTGAGGCAGCTGCAAATTTGGCGGAGGAGATGGCGAAAAAGCACAAGGAGAGTTATACTCGCACTTATGCCGAGGTGTTGGAGTTGAGGAGGAGGCTTGAAACTGCCCAAATGGATTATGCCAACCTCCAGAGTCATCTGGTAGATAATGTGACCGGTGCTTATGACAATTTGAGGGCCCAGGTCCGAGTTCTTGCTCCTGAACTCGACCTGACTCTCTTTAGCTTAGATAATGTGGTGGAGGATGGCAGAATTGTGCCTGCTCCAGATGATGAAGATGATGGGCCTCCTCCTGCACCGCCAGCCAAAGCTTCTGTGGCCACGACTTCTTCAAATCCTTCTGCTAAGGTCGACCATTCCCCACCTGATCCTGAACTGTCAGATTCTCAATCGTGATGATGGGAGTGTGGACGCCACTCCTATAAACATCATTTCTCCTTCAGCTACTAACGCTACTACTAGGGAAACTTTGAACCCCTTATGACATTTCTGTCTTATCTGCATAGCCCGATTTGTGGGCTTTTTGAACTCTGTTTTATGTAATTTGTTTATGGTCTTGGTTCTCTTGACTGTTAGTTGCTTCTATGCAACTTATTACGTAGAAAAACAAAATATTTTGAGCTCTTGAGGCCCTCTTCTAGGTCGCCTTCTGAGTCTTTTAACGATGGCTGTGTTTCTTTTGATACGTTGATCGTATTTTTGCAGCCTTTGCAATTTTTGTAGATCTTTATAGAGTGTTGGTGCTCCACTGTCCGACCCCTTTTTGATTAGATCTTTTATCTGTCTTCTAGTTGGGAGAGATGACCCTTTGGGGCTAACTTGTTCGACAACTTTTTAGCATTCTGGCAGAACCTTTTTAGTTAGTCTTTGAACAATTTTGATAGCCTTGTTGTGGAGTCATGGCTTTTTGGGCAGAGCTGTGTCCTTTTGGCACACGCTTTTCGTTGGTCCGACTTCTCTTGTCGATCCTTCCTAAGTTATTTTTAGTAATCCATTTTTAGTGAGACCTTTCTAGGCCACTTTTTATGGGTTACTTTTTATAACTTTTTTGCGTTGACCGGCTTGTCCGACCTCTTTGTAAGTTATTTTTAGTAGTCCATTTTGTAGTCAGACCTTGCTAGGCCACTTTTTATGGATTACTTTTTATAACTTTTTGCATTGGTCATTTTGTCCGACCTCTTTGTAAGTTATTTTTAGTAGTCCATATTTTAGTCAGACCTTGCTAGGCTACTTTTTATGGATTACTTTTTATAACTTTTTGCATTGGTCGTTTTGTCCGACCTCTTTGTAAGTTATTTTTAGTAGTCTATTTTCAGTCAGACCTCGTCAGACCACTTTTTATGGATTACTTTTTTATAACTTCTTGCATTGATCTATTTTAATCGCTTTCACTTTGCTGACCTTGTTATGATCGAACGATGAATTTGGTTTTCACGTTGTCGACCTTTGTCTTGATCGGACGGTGAACTTGGTTTTCACCTTGCCGATTTTGTCGTGATCGGGCAGTGAATTTTTGCGCTCAAATCAATACGTCTTGGTTGGAGACTTTTTTAGGGAATCTGAAAAACTTTATTCAAGTAGAAAATAGACATATAAATGAAAATATATACATATAAGTGCTTACCCTTCTAGGTCGGGCAATTTTGTAGATCTTGGCTTGGCGTCTCATTAAAAAACCTTTTCAGAAAAAAGAGTGCACCTTGACTTAAGATCTTTATTACTTTCTAACTATAGTACCTTCTTAGGTTACAGGCATGCCATGACCTTGGTAGCTCTCGTCCTTCGAGGTCAGACACCTTGTAGTAGCCTTTTTCCAGTACTTCTACAACTCAGTAAGGTCCTTTCCAGTTAGCTGCTAGCTTCCCCTCTCCTGATCGACCTGCTTCGATGTCGTTTCGGATTAGGATGAGATCGTTGTTGGTGAAGCTTCACTGGATTACCCTCTGATTATACCTTGAAGTCATTCGACGCTTTAGCGCTTCCTCTCTAATCTGAGCTCCTTCTCGGACCTCTGGAACTAGGTCGAGATCTTCCCTTTGATTTTGGGAGTTGGCTTCTTCATTGTAGAGGATTGTTCTGGGGGATCCTTCCTCTATTTCCACGGGGATCAGTGCCTACATTCTGTAAGCAAGTCGGAAAGGTGATTCTCCTATGGTGGAGTGCGGAGTTGTCCGATATGCCCATAGGACTTGTGGGAGCTCTTCGGCCCAAGCTCTCTTTGCGTCCTGTAGTCTTCATTTTAACCCAGCTAGTATGACTTTGTTGGCAGCTTCTACCTGTCCGTTAACTTGTGGGTGTTCTACGGATGTGAATTGGTGCTTTATTTTCAAGTCAGCTACCAAGTTTCTGAAGCCTATATCAGTAAATTGAGTGCCATTATCTGTGGTGATGGAGTAAGGGACTCCAAACCTTGTAATAATATTCCTGTATAGAAATTTCAGACTTCTTTGAGCAGTGGCATTGGCTAGAGGTTCTGCCTCAATCCATTTTGTGAAATAGTCCACCCCTACAATAAAGAATTTGACCTGTCTCGATCCTTGGGAAAAGGGTCCGAGGAGGTCTAGTCCTCATTTTGCGAATGGCCAGGGTGACGTTATGCTGATGAGCTCTTTTGGTGGGGTGATGTGGAAGTTAGCATGCTTCTGACATGGTGGGCATGTCTTGACGAACTCTGTCGCTTCCTTTTGTAAGGTTGGATAGAAGAATCCAGCTCGTAGTACCTTTTTGGAAAGAGCTCGTGCCCCCAAGTGGTTACCACACATGCCACTGTGTACTTCTTCCAGGACTTCTCTTGTATTGGAGGTTGGTACGCATTTTAGGAGGGGTGTTGAGAACCCTCTCCTGTATAAGATGTCGCCCATTATAGTATAGTATTGTGCTTCTCGTATTAAACGTTTTGCCTCCTTCTTATCTGTGGGGAGTGCCTCTGTCTTGAGGTAGTTGATTATAGGGGTCATCCACCCTTGATCCTGACCAGATATGGTTAGGACCTTTTCTTCTTTTGTCATTGATGGGCTTTGTAGTGTTTCCTAGATGAGGCTTCTATTGTTGCCCCCTGGTTTGGTGCTGGCTAGTTTTGAGAGTGCATCAGCTCGAGCATTCTGTTCCCGAGGTATATGTTGGATCTCATATTCCCCGAGTTGTCCGAGCTGTTCTCTGGTCTTGTCCAGATAATTTTTCATGGTGGGATCCTTGGTCTGGTAATTCCCTTCTATCTGCGAGGTAACTATTTGCGAATCACTGAAGATGGTAAGCTTTTGAACCCCCACCTCCTTAGCCAGCCTCAAACCAACCAGTAATGCCTTGTTTTCGGCTTGATTATTTGAAGTAGGGAAGTCAAATTTTAATGAGAGTTCAACTTGGGTTCCCTGATCGCTTTCTATTATTACGTCTACGCCGCTCCCAGTTTTGTTCGAAGAGCCATTGGTGCACGAATTGTAAATCACACTTTTTACAACTCGTACCACTAACCAGCAAGTGCACTGGGTCGTCCAAGTAATACCTTACGTGAGTAAGGGTCGATCCCACGGAGATTGTTGGCTTGAAGCAATCTATGGTTATCTTGTAACTCTTAGTCAAGAAAACAATAAAATAATTCACTTATCAAATTTGATTGCAAGGAATAAAAGGGCAGAACACAAATTATACTTGTATGCAATGATGGAGAATATGTTGGAGTTTTGAGTTTGAAGCTCGTCACAGTCATTCAATCCCTGAATCCTACTCGGAATACCACAGACAAGGTTTAGACTTTTCGGATTCTCTTGAATGCTGCCATCAATCTAGCTTATACCACGAAGATTCTGATTAAGAGATCTAAGAGATATTCATTCATTCTACGGTGGAACGTAAGTGGTTGTCAGGCACGCGTTCGTGGAGGAATGATGATGATTGTCACGTTTATCACATTCATATTGAAGTGCGAATGGATATCTTAGATAGGAACACACATGTTTGAATGGAAAACAGAAATACTTGCATTAATTCATCGAGACACAGCAGAGCTCCTCACCCCCAACAATGGAGTTTAGAGACTCATGCTGTCAAAAGGTACAAAGTTCAGATCTAAAATGTCATGAGATACAAAATAAATCTCTAAAAGTTGTTTAAATACTAAACTAGTAACCTAGGTTTACAGAAAATGGGTAAACTATGATAGATGGTGCAGAAATCCACTTCTGGGGCCCACTTGGTGTGTGATGGGGCTGAGACTTAAGATTCTCACGTGCATGGGCTGTTTTGGGCGTTCAACGCCAGGTTGTAACCTGTTTCTGGCGTTGAACTCCAACTTGTAACCTGTTTCTGGCGCTGGACGCCAGATATCAACATAGAACTAGCGTTGAACGCCAGTTTACGTCGTCTATTTTTGAGCAAAGTATGGACTATTATATATTGCTGGAAAGCCCTGAATGTCTACTTTCCAACGCAATTGGAAGCGCGCCATTTGGACTCCTGTAGCTCCAGAAATTCCATTCCGAGTGCAGAGAGGTCAGAATCCAACAGCATCAGCAGTCCTTTTTCAGCCTGAATCAGATTTTTGCTCAGCTCCCTCAATTTCAGCCAGAAAATACCTGAAATTACAGAAAAACAAACAAACTCATAGTAAAGTCCAGAAATATGAATTTTGCCTAGAAACTAATGAAAATAAACTAAAAACTAACTAAAACATACTAAAAACTATATGAAATTAACCCCAAAAAGCGTATAAAATATCCGCTCATCACAACACCAAACTTAAACTGTTGCTTGTCCTCAAGCAACTAGATAAATAAAATAGAATACAAATAATTTTAAGAAGCAATAATATCTCAGAGTTTTTGAGTGAAGCTCAGATTCTAATTAGATGAGCGGGACTAGTAGCTTTTTGCTTCTGAACAGTTTTGGCATCTCACTTTATCTATTGAAGCTCAGAGTGATTGGCATCTATAGGAATTCAGAATTCAGATAGTGATATTGATTCTCCTAGTTCAGTATGTTGATTTCTTGAACACAGCTACTTTATGAGTCTTGGCCGTGGCCCTAAGCACTTTATTTTCCAGTATTACCACCGGATACATAAATGCCACAGACACCAGACACGGTGAACCTTTTAGATTGTGACTCAGCTTTGCTAAAGCCCCCAATTAGAGGTGTCCAGGGTTCTTAAGCACACTCTTCTTTTTGCTTTGGACC
>NC_029788.2:101556915-101572403 GCF_000816755.2 Arachis ipaensis
TTCAAGCATTCATTCAGAAGACAGAGAGCATTGCCACCACATATAAATAATTAGAATTTACCTTATTAAAAACTCAAAAAAATATTGCCTCTTATTCTAAAGAAATTCTTCTATTTTATTCATGTTTAATAATGATGATAAAATTAAATTATAGCTTAATTGGGGATAAAATCAAAAGTATAGCTACTAATTACTACTATATGACTCCTAAGGTAAAACTAAAATAAAAACAGTTATCACAGAGTTAAGGCTAAGATTGGAATTTAACAACCTTTGTTCTGGGAAGTGGATGTTCCTCTAATCTGCGGGGTGCTTGGTCCTTCAAGAGATAATTTCTGGCGCTTCAATTCCCTTAAATCACGCCCTTGCTCCTCCTGTTTTTTAAGCAAATAGCAAAGAATGCTACTTTGTTCCTTCTGTTCTTTCTGTATTTGTTCCATAGCTTCTTGCATCTTGGTAATAGATGTTTCAAGATACTCCCGGTATTTATATTGAGGGATTTATGGGAGAATTTCCTGTGTTCTCTTCTTGATGGGGTCATCCTGTGCTTGTTGTTTTTCCATTGATGCTTTGGTGATTGGTCGCTCAACTGAGATATACTCAGTTATTCCCATCCTTACTCCAGCGTCCTTGCAGAGCATAGAAATCAAGCTTGGATAAGCCAACCTGGCATCTTTGGAATTTTTGTTTGCAATTTTGTAAAATTCAGTTGAAATCAGTTGATGAACTTCCACTTCTTTTCCCATCATGATGCAATGGATCATCACTGCTCTTCTAATAGTGAATTCAGAACGGTTGCTAGTGGGCAGCAGAGAATGCCCAATGAAGTCCAGCCATCCTCTGGCGACTGGTTTGAGATCTTCTCTTTTGAGTTGATTTGGGACACCCTTCGTGCTGGTGGTCCACCTGGCTCCAGGGATACATATATCCTCTAGAATCTTATCCAGGCCCTTGTCTGTTCTCATCATTCTCCTATTGAAGGAGTCTGGATCATCTTTCAGCTGAGGTAGCTTTAAGATCTCCCTGATCTTGTCAGGGTGGGTATGAACAATCTTTCCTCTGACCAAGGTCCGATAGTCATAGAGAGCAGATCCAGATAGTCTTTGCTTGTCTGTTTGCCACATATTAGCATAGAACTCCTGGACTATATTCCTTCCCACTTTCGTTTCAGGATTAGCTAGGATCTCCCAGTTCCTGATTCGAATTTGCTCCTGGATCTCCAGATATTCGTCTTCTTTCAGATCGAATCTAACTTCCGGGATCACTGATCTTAGACTCATTATTTTGTAATAATGGTCTGAATGTTCTTTAGTTAAGAACTTCCCTTGATTCAAAAGTGGTTTTGGAACGCTTTCTTTCTTGCCTCTTGGAGTGGGTTGTTTTCCTTTTTAGGAGCCATGATCTTAGTGATCACGGATAAGCACACCAAACTTAGAGGTTTGCTTGTCCTCAAGCAAAAAGAAAAGAAAGGAGAGGGAGAGAAGGAGAGCTAGGTGCAATGGTGGATGGATATGGTTTAGTGATCACGGATAAACACACCAAACTTAGAGGTTTTCTTGTCCTCAAGCAAAAGAAAAGAAAGGAGAGGGATAGAAGGAGAGCTAGTGTAGGATGGTGGATGAGAGGAAGGAGGCCGAATGGGTTTTTAAAAGGGAGGGGGGTTTCGAAAATAGGGAGAAAGATAAGATAGAAGATATGATTTTAAAAAATAAGTATGATAAGAAAAGATATAGTTTAAAATTGAAAAGATATGAAAGATATTTGAAAAAGATAAAATTGGATTTTTGAAAAGGATAATATGGAGATTTGAAAAAGATATTGATTAGTTGAAAAGATTTTTGAATGAAAAGAGATAGATTTGTTTTGAAAATTTTTGAAAAAGAGTTGAATTGGATTGAAAAAAAGGATTTGTGCTTATGGATTAAGATACATTTAATATTTTTAAAGAAGGGTTTTTTTTTAGAAATTAGGGATTTTAGAAATCAGGGTTTGTAACATGTTTATGCAAGAAATCATGAATTGAAACATGAAAATTAAGATTAAAATGAAAAATATGAAAAAAAACGAATTTACCTCCTCCCCACCATCCTGGCGTTTGAACACCCAAACGCTGCATGTTTTGGGCGTTCAACGCCCAATTGCTGCCTCTCCTGGGCGTTCAACGCCCAGCTGTTGCTTCTTTCTGGCGTTGAACGCCAGGAACTCCTTTGTCACTGGGCGTTTTTCTGAACGCCCAGGACGCTGTAAATCTGGTGTTAAACGCCCAGAAGGAGCTTCTTTCTGGCGTTCAACGCCCAGAAGATGCTTCTTTCTGGTGTTCAACGCCCAGATGGCTATCCTTACTGGCGTTCAACGCCCAGCGGATGCTTCTTTTGGGCGTTGAACGCCCAAAACAGACTTTTACTGGCATTTTCTTGCCAGTGAGCTCTTTTTCTTTGTTTTGTGTGCAGAATCCTTCTATAACCCTGTGAACTTATACAATTGACTCTTTACCTTAGTATCAGTGAACTTTATATAAACAAATAAAATCAAGAATAGGGAAAAATACTTAGAGGAAGTGATGCCCCATGGCTGGGTTGCCTCCCAGCAAGCGCTTCTTTATTGTCTTTAGCTGGACCTAGCTGAGCTTTTAATCTAGCTTCAGCCTTGAGCACTCTTGCTCAACATTGCATTCAAGATAGTGCTTGATTCTCTGTCCATTAACAATAAACTTCTTGTCAGAATCAATATCTTGAAGCTCCACATAACCATATGGTGATACACTTGTAATCACATATGGTCTCCTCCACCGGGACTTCAGTTTCCTGGGGAATAGCCTGAGTCTAGAGTTAAACAACAGAACCTTTTGTCCTGGTTCAAAGATTCTAGATGACAACTTTCTGACATGCCACTTTTTTTATTTTTCTTTATAAAGCTTGGCATTTTCGAAAGCAGTGAATCGGAATTCCTCTAGCTCATTTAGCTGGAGCAATCTTTTTTCTCCAGCTAATTTGGCATCAAAATTTAGGAATCTGGTTGCCCAGTAGGCTTTATGTTCCAGTTTCACAGGCAGGTGGCATGCCTTACCATACACAAGTTGGTATGGAGAGGTCCCTATAGGAGTCTTGAATGCTGTTCTGTAAGTCCACAGAGCATCATCCAAGCTTCGTGCCCAATCCTTTCTACGGGTACTTACAGTTCGTTCCAGGATTCTTTTTAGTTTTCTGTTAGAGACTTCAGCTTGCCCATTTGTCTGTGGATGATATGGAGTCGCCACCTTGTGGCGAATCCCATACCGGACCATGGGAGAGTAAAGCTGTTTGTTGCAGAAGTGAGTGCCCCCCATCACTGATTAGTACCCTGGGGACACCAAACCTGCTGAATATATGTTTCTGGAGGAATTTCAGCACTGTTTTAGTATCATTGGTGGGTGTGGCAATGGCCTCAACCCATTTTGATACATAGTCAACTGCGACCAGAATATAAGTGTTTGAGTATGATGGTGGGAAAGGCCCCATGAAATCAATACCCCATACATCAAACAACTCAATCTCCAAGATTTCTTGTTGAGGCATGGCGTAACTGTGAGGCAAATTACCAGCTCTCTGGCAACTGTCACAGTTGCGTACAAATTCTCGGGAATCTCTGTAGAGTGTAGGCCAGTAGAAGCCACATTGGAGGACCTTGGTGGCTGTTCGCTCACCTCCGAAATGACCTCCATATTGTGACCCATGGCAATGCCATAAGATCCTTTGTGCTTCTTCTTTAGGCACACACCTACGGATTATGCCATCTGCGCATCTCTTAAAGAGATAGGGTTCATCCCACAAGTAGTACTTGGCATCAGTAATTAATTTTTTCTTTTGTTGCCTGCTGTACTCCTTGGGAATGAACCTTGCAGGTTTGTAGTTAGCAATGTCTACAAACCATGGTGTTTCCTGAATGGCAAACAAATGCTCATCCGGAAAGGTCTCAGAGATTTCAAGAAAGGGGAATGACGTCCCTTCTATTGGCTCTATTCGGGACAGATGATCAGCCACTTAGTTCTCTGTCCCTTTTCTGTCTCTTATTTCTATATCAAACTCTTGCAAAAGCAACACCCATCTTATGAGCCTAGGTTTTGAATCCTGCTTTGTGAGTAGATATTTAAGAGCAGCATGGTCAGTATACACAATCACCTTTGATCCTACCAAGTATGATCTAAACTTGTCAATGGCATAAACCACTGCAAGCAATTCTTTTTCTGTGGTTGTGTAATTTTTCTGGGCATCATTTAAAATGCGGATAGCATAATAAATGACATGCAGAAGCTTGTCATGCCTCTGCCCCAGTACTGCACCAATGGCGTGATCACTGGCATCACACATTAGCTCAAATGGTAATGTCCAGTCTGGTGCAGAAATAACTGGTGATGTGACCAGCTTGGCTTTCAGCGTTTCAAACACCTGCAGACACTCTATGTCAAACACAAATGGCGTGTCAGCAGCTAGCAGATTGCTCAGAGGTTTTGTGATTTTTGAAAAATCCTTTATAAACCTCCTATAGAATCCTGCATGCTCCAGAAAGCTTCTAATTGCCTTAACATTGGCAGGTGGTGGTAATTTTTTAATTACCTCTATTTTTGCTTGATCCACCTCTATTCCCTTGTTTGAAATTTTATGCCCAAGGACAATCCCTTCAGTCACCATAAAGTGACATTTTTCTCAGTTTAAAACCAGGTTGGTCTCTTGGCATCTTTTCAGAACTAGTTTCAGGTGATCAAGACAGGAGCTGAATGAGTCTCCATATACTGAGAAGTCATCCATGAAGACTTCCAGAAATTTTTCCGCCATATCAGAGAAAATAGAGAGCATGCATCTCTGGAAGGTTGCAGGCGCATTACACAGCCCAAATGGCATCCTTCTATAAGCAAACACTCCAGATGGACATGTGAATGCTGTTTTCTCTTGATCTTGGGGATCTACTGCAATCTGGTTATAGCCTGAGTAGCCATCCAAAAAGCAGTAATAATCATGACCTGCCAGTCTTTCTAGCATCTGATCTATGAATGGTAAAGGAAAATGATCCTTTTTGGTGGCTGTATTGAGCCTTCTGTAGTCAATACACATGCGCCACCCTGTAACTGTTCTTGTAGGAACCAGTTCATTCTTTTCATTATGAACCACTGTCATGCCTCCCTTTTTGGGGACAACATGGACAGGGCTCACCCAGGGGCTGTCAGAAATAGGATAAATAATCCCAGCCTCCAGTAATTTGGTGACCTCTTTCTGCACCACTTCCTTCATGACTGGATTTAGCCGCCTCTGTGGTTGAACCACTGGCTTAGCATTATCCTCTCATAGAATCTTGTGCATGCATCTAGCTGGGCTTATGCCCTTAAGGTCACCTATGGACCACCCAAGAGCTGTCTTGTGTGTCCTTAGCACTTGCAGGATCACATAAAGCTGTCTTGGTGCAATTATCTTCTAATGTGCATGGTATCAGAAAACTCCCAGGGTCTTAAGCTTTTCAGGAAAGCTTTTCAAAATGACTGTACTGCATTCTTCAGTGAGGAGAACTCTTTCAGTTTCTCTCCAATCCTTCTTATGACTCAAGATCTCTTTCATGAACTTGGCATAAGAAGGTATTTGCTCAAGTGCCTCTGCAAATGGAATCTTTATTTCAAGAGTCCTGAGATAATCTGAAAAGCAAGCAAATTGCTTATCCTGCTCCTCTTGGCGGAGTTTTTGAGGATAAGGTATCTTGGCTTTATATTCCTCAACCTTAGTTGCTGTAAGTTTATTTCCTACAGAAGTGGTTGAAGAAGCCTTTTTAGATGGGTTGTTATCAGCACTTGTGTGTGTCTGATCCCTCACTGTCAATTGAGTGCCAGAGTTAGAAGCTGGAGTGACGTTAGACGCCAGCTCCTCATCTGTTCCTGGCGTCCGAATGCCAGAACAGTGCATCTTTTGGGCGTTCAACGCCAGATCCTTACCCATTTCTGGCGTTGAACGCCAGTCCTGCCTTGTTTCTGGCGTTGAACGCCAGTCCTGAGTATGGTCTGGGCGTTCAGCGCCAGCCTTCCACCAAAATTCTGGCGTTTTAGTTCCAGAATTACTTTTCCCTGGGCTCTTACTGTCCTCAGGTGAATTTTGGGTGGTTTGCTCATTTCTTAGCTTTTTGCTGCCTTGAGGTGGGGTATTTAACGTCAAATTTCGAAAATTTGTTTTAAAAATAGAGAGAAAAGATATTTTTGAATTTAAAGAGGAAAGAGAGAAACAATAAGATAGCCCAAGATTTAAAATTTTTAGATCTAATGCTCCTTGTTTTCGAAAATTTTGGAAGGAAAACACCAAGGAACACCAAACTTAAAAATTTTAAGATCAAGACACAAGGAAAACTCAAGAACACTTTGAAGACTCACAAGAACACAAGAACATGAAGAAAGAATACCAAACTTAAAATTTTTAGAAAACCAAAATAAAATTTTCGAAAAACAAAGGAAAATCAACAAGAAAACACCAAACTTAAAGTTTGGCACGAGATTTAATAGAAAAATTATTTTTTTTAAAAAATTTTGAAAAGAAAATAAAAGACTCTGACCCAAAAGACAAAAATTTCCTAATCTAAGCAACAAGATTCACCGTCAGTTGTTCAAACTCAAACAATCCCCGGCAACGGCGCCAAAAACATGGTGCACGAATTGTAAATCACACTTTTTACAACTCGTACCACTAACCAGCAAGTGCACTGGGTCGTCCAAGTAATACCTTATGTGAGTAAGGGTCGATCCCACGGAGATTGTTGGCTTGAATCAATCTATGGTTATCTTGTAACTCTTAGTCAAGAAAACAATAAAATAATTCACTTATCAAATTTGATTGCAAGGAATAAAAGGGCAGAACACAAATTATACTTGTATGCAATGATGGAGAATATGTTGGAGGTTTGGAGATGCTTTGTCTTCTGAAATTCTGCTTTCCTCTGTTTTCTGATTCACGCACGCACGTCCTCCTATGGCAAGCTGTGTGTTGGGGGATCACCGTTGTCAATGGCTACCATCCATCCTTCAGGTAAACTATGATAGATGGTGCAGAAATCCACTTCTGGGGCACACTTGGTGTGTACTGGGGCTGAGACTTAAGCTTCTCACGTGCATGGGCTGTTTTGGGCATTCAACGCCAGGTTGTAACCTGTTTCTGGCTTTGAACTCCAACTTGTAACCTGTTTCTGGCGCTGGACGCCAGACAGCAACATGGAACTGGCGTTGAACACCAGTTTACGTCGTTTATTCTTGAGCAAAGTATGGACTATTATATATTTTTGGAAAGCCCTGGATGTCTAATTTCTAACGCAATTGGAAGCGTGCCATTTGGACTCCTGTAGCTCCAGAAATTCCATTCTGAGTGCAGAGAGGTCAGAATCCAACAGCATCAGCAGTCCTTTTTCAGCCTGAATCAGATTTTTGCTCAGCTCCCTCAATTTCAGCCAGAAAATACCTGAAATTACAGAAAAACACACAAACTCATAGTAAAGTCCAGAAATATGAATTTTTCCTAGAAACGAATGAAAATAAACTAAAAACTAACTAAAATATACTAAAAACTATATGAAATTAACCCCAAAAAGCGTATAAAATATCCGCTCATCAGCCATCCATGTAGAGATTCCATTTTGTGGGATTTCTCAGGGTATCTGTGTACTCAGCAATGAATTCGGTCAGATACTGTGACTTGATGGTCGTCCGGGTTTCATACAGGAGGTCGAATTCAAACAGCTCGACCGCCCATTGTAGGATTCTTTCAGCTAAGTCTGTCTTCTGTAGGATGCTTTTTATGGGCTAGTTGGTCCATACCTTGATAGTGTGCACTTGAAAGTATGGGCGGAGTTGACGAGAAGTGAGTATGAGTGCGTAGGCAAACTTTTCTATCTTTTGATAGTTCAATTTGGCCCCTTGTAAAGCTTTGCTGATGAAGTATATGGGTTGTTGCCCACTTTTGTCTTCTCTGACCAGTGCTGAAGCTATTTCCCGACTTCCTACTGCGAGGTATAATATGAGTGCTTCTCCCTCCCTTGGTCAGGTAAGAATGGGTGGTTGCCCCAAGAATCTTTTGAAATCTTGGAAGGCTTGTTCGCACTCTGGGGTCCATTCAAACCTCTTTCCTTTCCTTAATGTGGCGTAAAAGGGGAGAGATCTGATGGCTGATCCGGCTAGAAACCTGGACAGGGCTGCAAGTCTTCCATTGAGCTGTTGTACCTCTTTAACGCAGGTCGGACTTTTCATGTTGAGTATGGCCTGACATTTATTTGGGTTTGCCTCAATCCCTCTCTGTGTGAGCATGAAGCCCAAGAATTTGCCAGCTTCTACCGCAAAGGTGCACTTAGCGGGATTAAGTCGCAATCCATGCTTTCTGATGGTGTCGAACACTTTGGCGAGGTCGGGCAACAAGGATTCCTCACTTCTTGTTTTTACCAGCATATCGTATAGGTAAACCTCCATTAGTTTCCCAATGTGGTCTGCAAAGATTTTGTTCATCAATCTTTGGTATGTAGCCCCTGCGTTCTTGAGTCCGAAGGGCATAACTATGTAGCAATAATTTGCTTTTGGGGTCAAGAATGATGTCTTCTCTTGGTCGGGTTGATACATTGGGATCTGATTGTATCTTGAGTAAGCATCCATGAAGGAGAGGTACTGATATCCTGACGAAGCGTCAACTAGTGTGTCGATGTTTGGGAGTGGGTAGGGATCTTTTGGGCAAGCTTTGTTTAGGTCGGTGTAATCGGTGCACATCCGCCACTTCCCATTTGACTTTTTGACCAACACCACATTGGCTAGCCATAATGGGTATTTTACCTCCCTTATGAATCCTGCCTCCAACAAGGCTTGTACCTGCTCTTCTATGGCTTGCGACCTTTCTGGGCCTAGCTTCCTATGCTTTTGCTGTATTGGCCGAGACCCTGGGTAGATGGCTAACTTGTGGCACATTAGTTCGGGATCGATACTAGGCATGTCAGCAGCCTTCCATGCGAAGAGATCGAAGTTATCTCTTAGGAGCTTTATTAGTATCTCCTTTAAGTCTTCTCTCAGATTTGCTCCTATATTTGTCGTTTTGCTTGGATCGTCTCCAATTTGAACTTCTTGAGTCTCACCTTCTGGCTGAGCGCGGAGTTCTTTGCGAGCTCGGACTCCCCCGAGTTCTATAGTGCGAACATCCTCCCCTTTTAGGTTGCCTTTAAGGTTCAGACTTTCGTTATAACAGCGACGTGCAGTTTTTTGGTCTCCTTTTATTGTGGCGATCCCTTCTAGAGTTGGGAACTTCATGCATATGTGGAGTTGAGACCACTGCGGCGAGTTGGTTCAGTGTTGTCCGACCTATTAGAGCGTTGTAGGCTGATCTCACGTCGACTACAATGTAGTCTATGTTAAGTGTCCTTGACCTGGTTCCCTTTCCAAATGGTGTGTGTAGTGAGATATATCCGAGTGGTTGAATCGGGGTGTTTCCTAGTCCGAACAAGCTGTTTGGATATGCTCTGAGCTTTTTTTCTTGTAGGCCGAGTTTGTCGAAGGCGGATTTGAACAGGATATCCACAGAGCTTCCTTGGTCTATTAGCGTTCTGTGGAGATTAGCGTTCGCTAGTATGATAGTAATGACCATGGGATCATCATGTCCCGGGATAATGCCCGTTGCATCTTCTTGTGTAAAGGTAATAGTGGGGAGGTCGGATGACCTCTCTCCTACCCCTACATGATATACCTCTTTAAGATGTCTTTTGCGGGATGATTTAGAGATCCCTCCTCCTACGAATCCTCCATCTATCATATGAACATGTCTCTCAGGAGTGTTAGGTGGTCGTTCAGCTCGTCCGACCTCCTCATCCCTTCTTCTTTTCCTTGGTTCTTCCGTTTTGTTGGCTAAGTACCGATCTAGTCACCCTTCTCTTGCCAATTTCTCTATGACATCTTTTAGGTCGAAGCATTCATTAGTGGGATGTCCGTAAATCCGATGGTACTCACAGTACTCTGTCCGGCTTCTCCCTCCTTTTTTGCTTTTGATTGGGCGAGGTGGTGGGATCTTCTCAGTGTTGTATATTTCTCGAAAAACATCTACAAGAGACACCCGAAGAGGGGGTGTAATTGTGGTATTTTCGGGGCTTCTCTTTGATTTGATCTTCTTTTTTCTTGGACTCTTTATCCTTGTTCCGAGATGGGTAGGAGAATCCGGATTTTGAGGTTCCTCCTAATCGAGAGTTCTCCTCCATGTTAATGTACTTTTTTGCCCTTTCTTGTACTTCGTTTAGAGATGTTGGGTGCTTTTTTGATATGGAGTGACTAAAAGGTCCTTATCACAGGCCATTGATGAGACCCATGATGGCTGCTTCCGTTGGCAGACTTTGTATGTCCAAACATGCTTTATTGAATCTTTCCATGTAGTTGCGAAGACTTTTCCGATCTCCTTGCTTGATCCCTAATAGGCTTGGGGCGTGTTTGGCTTTTCCCTTCTGGATGAAAAATCTGGCAAGGAAGCTTTTGGCTAAGTCGTTGATGAGCGAATAATTTATACGCTTTTTGGCATTGTTTTTAGTATGTTTTTAGTAGGATCTAGTTACTTTTAGGGATGTTTTCATTAGTTTTTATGTTAAATTCATATTTTTGGACTTTACTATGAGTTTGCGTGTTTTTCTGTGATTTCAGGTATTTTCTGACTGAAATTGAGGGACTTGAGCAAAAATCAGATTCAGAGGTTGAAGAAGGACTACTGATGCTGTTGGATTCTAACCTCCCTGCACACAAAGTGGATTTTCTGGTGCTACAGAACTCGAAATGGTGCACTTCCAATTGCGTTGGAAAGTAGACATCCAGGGCTTTCCAGAAATGTATAATAGTCCATACTTTGCCCAAGTTTAAAGGATGCAAACTGGCGTTCAACGCCATCTCTCTGCCCAATTCTGGCGTCCAGCGCCAGAAACAAGTTGCAAAGTGGAGTTCAACGCCCAAACTGGCACCAAAACTGGTGTTCAACTCCAGGAATGACCTCTACACATGTAACACTCAAGCTCAGCCCAAGCACACACCAAGTGGGCCCCGGAAGTGGATTTATGCATCAATTACTTACTTCTGTAAACCCTAGTAGCTAGTTTATTATAAATAGGACCTTTTACTACTGTATTAGACATCTTTGAATCTTTTGATCATCTTTGGACGCCTGGTTCTTAGATCAGAGGGGCTGGCCATTCGGCCATGCCTGGACCTTTCCCCTCTTCTATCTGTGTTCGAATTTTTTTTTCTTTTCTTCTTCTACTAACAATAAGGAATCTCTTTACTGTGACATAGAGGATTCTTCTTCTTTTCTTGTTCTCTTCTCTTTCTTATGAGCAGGAATAAAGAAAAAAGCATTCTTGTTGAAGCTGATCCAGAACCTGAAAGGACTCTGAAAAAGAAACTAAGAGAAGCTAAATTACAACAATCCAGAGAAAACTTTATTGAAAATTTCGAACAAGTAAAGGAGATGGCAGCCGAACCCAACAACAATAATGCAAGGAGAATGCTTGGTGACTTTACTGCACCTAATTCCACTTAGATACTGGGAAGGAAGAGGATGAATCCATCATCCTAGGAAGACCTTTCCTAGCCACAGCAAGAGCTGTGATTGATGTGGACAGAGGAGAATTGATCCTTCAATTGAATGAGGATAACCTTGTGTTTACAACTCAAGGATCTCTCTCTGCATCCATGGAGAAGAAGCAGAAAAAGCTTCTCTCAAAGCAGAGCCAACCAAAGCCCCCACAGTCAGACTCTAAGTTTGGTGTTGGGAGGCCACAACCAAACTCTAAGTTTGGTGTTGAACTCCCATATCCAAACTCTAAGTTTGGTGTTGGAGAGTCTCAACCATGCTCTGAACATCTGTGAGGCTCCATGAGAGCCCACTGTCAAGCTATTGACATTAAAGAAGCGCTTGTTGGGAGGCAACCCAATTTTTATTTATCTAACCCTATTTTTCTTAGTTATATGTCTTTATAGGTTCATGATCATGTGGAGTCACAAAATAAACAAAAAAATTAAAAATAGAATCAAAAACAGTAGAAGAAAAATCACACCCTGGAGGAGCATCTGTCTGGCGTTCAACGCCAGAACAGAGCATGGTTCTGGCGCTGAACGCCCAAAATGGGCAGTGTTTGGGCGCTGAACGCCCAAAATGGGCATCATCTGGGCGCTGAACGCCAGAATTGCACCCTGGAGAGGAGCTGGCGCTGAACGCCCAGAACAAGCATGGTTCTGGCGTTCAACGCCAGAAATGGCCAGTAAATGGGCGTTGAACGCCCAAAATGGGCACCAACCTGGCGCTGAACGCCCAGAGTTGTGTGCAAGGGCATTTTACATGCCTAATTTGGTGCAAGGTTGTAAATCCTTGAACATCTCAGGATCTGTGGACCCCACAGGATCATCTCAGGATCTGTGGACCCCACAGGATCCCCACCTACCTCCACTCACTTCTTCTCACCCCTCTTTCACACAATCCCATAAACACTCTTCCCCAAAACCCTTCACCAATCACCTCAATCTCTCTTCCCCATCACCTCTTCACCACTCACATCCATCCACTCTTCCCTATAAACCTACCTCATAAAACCCACCTACCTTCAAAATTCAATATCTCTCTCTCCCACCCAATCCCACCCATATGGCCGAATACACACATCCCTCCATCTCCTCCATATCTTCTTCTTCTTCTTCTTCTATTCTTTCTTTTTTTGCTCGAGGGCGAGCAACATTCTAAGTTTGGTGTGGTAAAAGCATAGCTTTTTTGTTTTTTCATAACCATTAATGGCACCTAAGGATTCAGAGAAACCTCAAGAAAGAGGAAAGGGAAGACAATTGCTTCCACCTCTGAGCCATGGGAGATGGAAAGATCCATCTCACAAGCCCATTACTAAGAAAAGGATGGAGCAAACAAGAGAGCACATTCATGGATCTCAACAGGCACATGAAGAAGCTCATCATCAAGAAATCCCTAAGATACCTCAGGGGATACAGTTTCCTCCACAGAATTTTTGGGAGCAAATCAACAACTCCCTAGGAGAATTAAGTTCCAACATGGGACAACTAAGGGTGTAACATCAAGAGCACTCCATCATGCTTCATGAAATAAGAGAAGATAAAAAAGCAATGAGGGAGGAGCAACAAAAACAAGGAAGAGACATAGAAGAGCTCAAGGACATCATTGGTTCCTCAAGAAGGAAACGCCACCATCACTAAGGTGGACTCATTCCTTGTTCTTACATTCTCTGTTTTTCATTTTCTATAAGTCCCGCTCATATGATTGAAGCTATGTTTCATTGATAGTTTGGAATTTATAGTATATTCTCTTCTTTTTATCATATTTGATTTTCAGTTGCTTGGGGACAAGCAACAATTTAAGTTTGGTCTTGTGATGAGCGGATAATTTATACACTTTTTGGCATTGTTTTTAGTATGTTTTTAGTAGGATCTAGTTACTTTTAGGGATGTTTTCATTAGTTTTTATGTTAAATTCACATTTCTGGACTTTACTATGAGTTTGTGTATTTTTCTGTGATTTCAGGTATTTTCTGACTGAAATTGAGGGACTTGAGCAAAAATCAGATTCAGAGGTTGAAGAAGGACTGCTGATGCTGTTCGATTCTGACCTCCCTGCACTCAAAGTGGATTTTCTGGTGCTACAAAATTCAAAATGGCGCGCTTCCAATTGCGTTGGAAAGTAGACATCCAGGGATTTCCAGAAATGTATAATAGTCCATACTTTGCCCAAGTTTAGACGACGCAAACTGGCGTTCAACGCCAGCTCTCTACCCAATTCTGGCGTCCAGCGCCAGAAACAAGTTGCAAAGTGGAGTTCAACGCCCAAACTGGCACCAAAACTGGCGTTCAACTCCAGGAATGACCTCTACATGTGTAACACTCAAGCTCAGCCCAAGCACACACCAAGTGGTCCCCGGAAGTTGATTTATGCATCAATTACTTACTTTTGTAAACCCTAGTAGCTAGTTTATTATAAATAGGACCTTTTACTACTGTATTAGACATCTTTGAATCTTTTGATCATCTTTCGATGTCTGGTTCTTAGATCAGAGGGGCTGGCAATTCGGCCATGCCTGGACCTTTCACTTATGTATTTTTAACGGTAGAGTTTCTACACTCCATAGATTAAGGTGTGGAGCTCTAACCATGGTATTGGCATCATGTTTTTGGCGCCATTACCAGGGAAAGAAAGAGCGATGAAGTTTACATAATTAAAGTGTAATCACAATTTCTGCGCACCAGTCGTCAAAACTTATGATGGATCTTGGAGGCAAACTGTCGAACCACTTAATTGCTGTCTTCGTCAGGGTGGTCGGGAAGGCTTTGCATCGAACGGCGTCCGAGGCGTTAGTGAGATACATCCTACTTCTGAAATTGCTGAGATGATAGCTGGGATCTGAGGTACCGTCATATGATGTCATGTCGGGAGCTTTAAAATCCTTTGGAACTTTAGCTTTCATGATCTCTTTGGTGAAGGGATCTTGATCCTTGTGGGAATTATCTTCATAGCTGGAATGAGCAGTCTTGTTTTTGAGATCTATTTCGAGCTTTAGGAGCTTGTCCTCTAGCTCTCATCATCGCCTAGTTTCTCTCCGTAGGTCCCTCTCAGCTTCTCGCTAATGCTCGGCCTCTTTTTCGAGCTGTTTGAGGCGATCCTGCTATTCTCGGAGGACATCTAAAATTTCTGTATTTGGAGAATTCTTGTCTCCGTTCGGTTGAGGTGTATCCTTTGGTGCGATGTCCGCGTTCTTATGCGATGTTCTTTCTTATAGACCGGAGTTGTGATCATTGTCAAGGTTGTCCGCCATGATGATGGGATGACTTCCAGATTCCCCGGCAACGGCGCCAATGATCCGAGGGCTACCTGAAACTATAGGTTGATCTCAGTCGAGATCTGCAGTAGTGGCCGGAACTGACGTATCCGACTTGTTGTACTTGGTGGTGCGGCTAATCCTGGATCACTGGAGGGGGGTGGTACCTGCAAGAGACTCCGATGCTTAAGTTAGCATGGGTTTTCAGCAGGTTTTTAGTAGAATTAGAGTATGAGTTATACTTGGGTGCTCTAGTGTATTTATAGTAGCGTGGAGTGACCTTTCTTAGATAAGATGAGTTAGTTATCTTATCTTATCTTTAAGTGAAGTCATCTTATCTTTTAGGGGAACCTCCCTTATCCTTCTAGGCTTTAACTGCCTTTAGATTGGGCTATGTCCCTTCATTTGGGCCTGTTCAGGCCTCTCATGTCGATTTGACCGAATTCTTTTAAAGAAGAGGTCGGAGTCCTGACCTGAAAGATCGATTGCTTTGTCTTCAATCTTCTTAGGTTGGATATCTTGACCCAGGGTATGAATAGTAACCTAGCAAGATTGAATATATTTTATCTAATTGCTAATTAAAATCAATCAACACATGCACTTTCTCTGTCTCATCTATGCTGCATATGAAAGCAGTTGTTATATTGACTAAACAGCTTTAA
>NC_029788.2:101573070-101574384 GCF_000816755.2 Arachis ipaensis
GGAAAAAGAGATTATTTGTAATATGGGCGAGGAAAGACAATAGAATGAGACATGGGGACGGTGTGGGTATATAATAGGTAAAGAAGAAAGTGGTCTCCAACTTTTACCTAAATATTTTAGTCCTGAGAAACTCGTGTTTTGTGTTTTATGTATTAGTATTAAATTGATGTTAGGGTGCATGCATGTATTAAATTATATGAGACTACTATATGATGTGAAATTATAGGGTTTAATATACAAATTGACTTTTTGTTCTTAATTATTATTTGTTTTTATTTTTGAATGTCATATTCATACCTAGCCAAGCCGTGGAATCAACAACTTAATTAAATTCATTATTAATTCAATGATCATGATTCATGGGATGTATTTTCTTCCACCAGAAAAAGTGGAACGCAGCCCTAGAGGTCCAAGGTGCCATAGAAAATGGTAATTGTCAAATTATAAAATAATTCAAGTGAAAATGAAAAATAAAAAAAAATGAAAATTAGCTAACTTTATAGGCGATTAGCGTAGGAACGAACACAGAACACCAAAAATTAACTTGGAATTTTATAAATATGGTGGTGTATGAACAAAGTTTATGTTCACGAAAATAGTATGGATTAGGGGAATGGATCCATTCCTAGTAACTAAGATTATTAAACTTACGTATTTATTAGAAGGAAGTTAAAATCCTCAATCAAGGATTCAGTATATACTATATATANAATTAGAAGGCATAAATGATCTGGAAAATAATGATACCGACATTTAATTGAGTTTGAAATTAATTATGTCAACGTTATTAATTAAAGTATCACATTTTTAGTCTGAATATATGAAAATTGAAAAATCTTCAATCATATATGGAAATGGTCCTGTTGCTAAGGTGATCCAATTGAGGAGAATATGAGTAAAGAGAGAGAGGAGGCAACCAGTATGGACGAAAGACTATGAAATATGAATTGGATGTGTTGTAGATGAATATTCCTTGACAGAATAGCATACTTAATTACGTAGCAAACTTAGTGGAGAGAGAAAATAAATAAGTGGGGAGTGCTTAAGATACTTCAGATATACACAATACACTTCACATTCATTCTCCTTATTTTTTTGTACATTTTGTTATTGTTTATTGCTATACTGTTTGTCATTATTTTGTTGTGCTTGGACTAATTTAGTAATTGTCATGTTCAGGATTAGCATAAGACCAACGAGAAAAGGGTTAAGGTTATTATTATTAGGGTTTATTTATCTTGAACTCTAAGAATACATATTAAGATTATAAATTGAGAATATTTTTATTAAAAATATAAAAAATTTTAAGTTAAA
>NC_029788.2:101574441-101575401 GCF_000816755.2 Arachis ipaensis
ATACATATTAAGAATAAGACTGGACACACTAACACGTGATGGTATTTAAATGTGTTTAAGTGTATTCGAAAAAGAATTTTTTATTTTTTATTAAGACATAATTGGATAAAAAATACACATATCAAACGAGTGTCAATGAATATCATGTCTAAAATATACAATAAATCAAAAAAGTATTCGTACTTCCTAAGTTAGAATATTTTTTAAGTGGATGACAACTTTTTCTTTCGAGATTTAACAATCCAAACCAGAACACATGAGCCAAAATCTTAAGTTAGCAATAGCATATGCATATAGTCTCCGTCTAATTGAACTACATATGAGTTGTCTAATCATTCTACGAAACTAAATTGGTTTATTATAAAACCAAGTAAGTGATGCAATGAATCCATGTCTCACAAAAATATGAGTCTGACTGGATTGAGTTTTTTTTATAGAAGAAAAAGTAATTTTCATTCTTTTTTAAAAGATACTTTTATAAAATCCTTAGAGTATTTAGATAAAATTTTTCTTAGAAGAAATACTCTTATCAAACAAATACAAAAAGTTCATATACAATCCCAGCCTATTTGTTTGCATTAGGCACTACCAATCAAAAAATGTACAAAGAATAAAAGACAAATACCCTCTGCCATCACATGATTTTCATGGCAGTTATCCATCATAATCATAATCTGGTCAAAACGTGGAATATTAAGGACTATAAAATAAACCATGACAAAAAAAACATGTCCAATTAGGGAATACCGAAACTAAACTTTCTCTCTCTTAAAAATCACAACACATTACACAAGAATTGGATAAATTTACATCTTGGTAAAATATGTTACGACAACGTAACTTAAACTGTAAATTGTGTATTCATGAATATAATAAAACAAACTATAAAAAGAAAACTAACATAAATTCAAGCATGAGAATTCTATTTATCAAAAAATAATTATAATTGCTGCATTTAGA
>NC_029788.2:101575519-101577335 GCF_000816755.2 Arachis ipaensis
AAAAATCAAGATCTTCAATTTCAATCAGTGAGATCAGAGTCTGTTTGGTAGTAAACAACTTCACCAGTGTCACTGACATAATTATCTCTCCTTAAACTTCTCACTAAGTCTCCAATGAGGTGAAATGGAAGCAGAGCAGATTTCTTTGGTTCCTTGTAATATTTTCCAAGCACTGGTTTCGCTGCCTCAGTCTGCAAGCAAAGGAAATAAAAACAACATTATATTATAACTTAATTACCCTGAAATTACAGATTAGAATGGATTAGGCGTGGCAAAATACAAAATACTTACGGCTTCGATTAAGTGATAGTGTGGGATCTGAGGGAAAAGGTGATGAATGACATGGGTTCCAATGTCATGGTGGATGTTGTTAATCCAACCATAGTCGCGATCAAGAGTGGTAAGACCGCCCCTGAGATAGCTCCATTCCTATTCAATGTAATTGAAAAATTAAGGTTAGACTTTGAAATTTGTCCAATGTGAACTAACCCGGGACACAAAATACAAAGACAGTCAAAATAATACGTCTCTATTGTCTTAATATATCGGGCAGACAGAAAACAAAGAGAAGGTGGAAACTTACATCTTTATGTAAAGTTGATAGTTGAAAATCATTAGATGACAATTTAGTCAAACATGTAAAATCATCTAATGGTTTTTAACTATCAATTTCACATAAAGATAAACTGTATGCAAGTCTCCACTGAAAGAGAAATTATGTCCCCAGGCATAGATATTTTTCTTATCAATATATCTACCTTTCCGCGATACCACGGTAGTTTGTCTTCATGGCCATGATGATGCAAGTATGTAACAAGATCCAACCACATAACAAAGATCTGAAATTCACACCAAAAGTCAAATAAGCAATTAATGCTTGATGATTGATATAAAATAGTAAAAACCAAAGAATAGTCAAATCCACAAGGAAATGAATGAGAACTTACAAGATAAGGTACCCCATAAAGCTTAAGCAATGGAATTGGACCCATTAGAAAACCCAATCCTACAAGAATTGCTACCATTGCAGACCAACAAGCTGTAGATGTGATAACATCGTTTCTTTCACTTGGAACAAACAAGTCACTATCAGGATGGAAGTGAGAACCAGTCTTCCCTGGACTCCTACTAAACTGAAATCAATGACCACAAAATTTGTCAAAGTCAAATATCTAACCATAACAATAAGGAGTCAACCATAAACAAATAATGGTCAAGATTTGTAGGTACTGGGAACTTACAAGGTACACAGGATATGCAAGCAGTGGAAAAGGAACAGTAAATCTTAAAGTCCGAGTCATGGTGTCAAGGCTCCTAAAGATTTTCTCAGATAACTGCAAATTTTGACAATATTTTCTCGTGTTAGAAAATATGCTTGGAAAAAATGAAATTGTGAATAGAATAACTTAAAAGGCCTTGTCTGATTAGAGAAAAAAATATAGAAACACTGAGATTTTGAATTCAGAGATAAGATAGAAAAATTGTATTTATCCATTTTTTTTATTTGTCTCCTTCAGCTAATTTGTATTTCTCGGTATCTATTGTTTTTCTATTTCTATCTCAAATTACGGATTGAGACAATTACCAAATGGGACCAAAAAGACTAGAATAGTAGTAATTATCATCTTACCGGGTGCCAAGATTCATCATTTTCAACATGGCCATGATTTTGATGATGAGTCCTGTGACTGATTCTCCTGTGTGATATTAATACAAATATGAGTTTCAAAGTTATTTTTTAAAACTATAGTCAAAACCCCAAAAAAAAGTATAAAAGAAAAAGGATAGCATAAAACAAATAAAAACTCTAACAAAA
>NC_029788.2:101577607-101588329 GCF_000816755.2 Arachis ipaensis
TAACAATTTGGAGCATACCACCCATGATAAGGAACTAGAATTGAAGAATGTAGCAGGTGTCCAACAACACTGTTTAGTTTGTGATTGTTTGAAAAGCTTCCATGGCCACTGAAAAAAAGATAAAATCCAAAAAACAAACAATTAAGCACACATGAAGACCCAATTTTGAAAGCAAATTCAGCAACCCAAAAAGACAAAAAAACAAAGTTAATACAACAAGAAGAACAAGAACAGAATCATAAATAGTGAAAAACAAAAACCAAAGTAGAATGAACCAAAAATAGTGATTAGTAGTTAGTTACCAATCATGGCCAAGAACAAAAAGTGCCCAGAACATGGTCCCCTGAGCAGCCCAATAAAGAGGCCAAACAAGCCAGCTGTTGAGGTAAGCAGCACCAGCAGCCAATCCAAGAACAACAATTACATCCCTGGCTACATAGCTCATTGACTTCCATGGATCTTTCACCCAACAATGCTTTGGTATTGCTGCCCTAATATCAGCCAAATTGAATGGTGGTGGTGCTCCAGGGTCAAATTCACCAACTTCATTCTCAACACCACCACCATTGATTTTCA
The DNA here is from genome assembly GCF_000816755.2 of Arachis ipaensis. NCBI lineage: Eukaryota > Viridiplantae > Streptophyta > Magnoliopsida > Fabales > Fabaceae > Arachis > Arachis ipaensis. Next base: position 101,578,184 of record NC_029788.2, read on the forward strand.
CATCTTTCTTCACTTCCTCTTCTTCAATAGGGCTAACCCTCAAAGGGGCACTAACCCTTAACCCAAAGTTTCTATCCCTGAAGCTAGAACTTGTAAAGCTTCTTCTGGATTGAAACTTTGGATCTGAAAAAGAAACACCATTGTTTTTTGTGCTTAAAAATCTAACCTTTGAAGGGTTAGAGTTAGAATTAACAATACCAGTTTTGGGTCTAGGGAATGTTGGTGGAAGAGGCTTTAAGCCACATTCTGATAAAACCCAAGTTGCCATTAGAGACCCAAAAGAATTGGAACCTTAGATTCAAAAGGGACAGAAAAGGCAATAAATCAAACAGAAGATATGCAACCCGAGGCAATTAAGAGTGCCAGAGAATACTGTTAAATAATTTGATGAGAGAATATATATTATTATAAAACCAATAATAATTGAGGAAATTTCAGATCAAATCAAACGTGACCCCTTTTGTTAGCAACGACTAAAACAAAAACACAAGCTTTTTCACCCCTTTGCAGCGATGAAAAAACTTTGAAGAGGAATCAAGAGGGTTTGCAATTCTGGCTTTCGAAGCTGAACGTGGGACTTAATATTTATATGAAGGTGAAGGTGGGAGGGAGGTGCGTATGAAATGTTGAGGCTGCAATTTGGTCATATTATTATTTATTATTTTAATGAATTTTTTAAGTTGTGTGTGTTGTGTTCAAAAGAGACCAACAAACCAATGCGTGTTTACCCTAGAGTCTGTACTGATTCTCTGATATGTGGAATTGAATGAATTCTTCTGTTCCCTTGTGCCGTGTTTTTGACTCATCACAGAATTGGAACATCAATTCTTTTTTCTTCTTTTCAGATTTGTTTTGGAAAAAGAATTTTATATGAAAGGATTGTTTGTTAAGTTTATTTATTTTTAGAAATTTCTAAAGTGTTTTTGTTTCTAATAAATGCATTATAAAAGTAGAAAATTTTATGTTTTTTGGATTTCAATAAAAAAAATTATTTGCATTGAGTATCTTAAATTGCAAATTTTCAACTTACTATTTATCATTAAAAGATAAATTATTTCTTTCTTAAATTTTTCAAAAAAATTTAAAAAATATTTCAAATGTTTAAAATAAGTTTTATTTTTAAATTTTGATACACTCACAGTATAAAATAATTTTACACGTGTATTTAATTACGTAATGTCATATCATTAAAAATAACTACATTTTCACATTGACCGCGTGAGTGATCGTTTAAAAGAACAGATGTGATTGCACGATTGTGTAAAACACTTTAGACGGTCAATGTATCAAAATTAAACTTTTTTTTATCCGTACTATTAATTTTTAACAATCAATAGTTAGTTTTTTTATAATATCTCTAAATTTTATTTTGTTTTTATTTTATCCTATAAATTTTTTATTTACATTAAATATATCTCTGACAACTAATTTTTCAAAAAGTTTAGAACTAATTCATCAACAACTTTACAGTGACAACTTTTAACACAAGTAAATCAGACATAAAAGTTCTGTTACTAGCTCCTAATTATCAAGTATTATTGCTGAATTAGTCCTAAAATTCTTAAAATTTAATTGTTATTGATGCAAATTAAAATTTTATGGGACAAAATAAAAATAAAATAAAATTTGAGATGTTATGAAAATAAGGATTAGTATTTGAGACTAGAGGAAGAGGAGAGAAAATAGGAAAAATAGTAGATGAGTTTATTAATGATTATGCTGTACACAGTTAGGTTATATTTATAGACTATTTATAGTCAAGGGCCCAACTTCTAGCTGACTCGGTTAGGTTATATTTATAACTGACTCTATCTACTTAAATTTTAAATTATGGTTATAGTCTAGAGCATCGGTAATAAATATATTTATAATACTCCCCCTTGGATGTCTTTACTATAATATGTTAGTTAGCTACCTCGTTAAAAACTTTACCAAGAAAAATTTGAAATGGAATAAAAACTATGGTTAAGGAAAGGAGTGTAACCCATATTATTCCCCTAATAATTACATCACTTGATATCTCTTAACCAGCATATCCCGATCTTATATACTAGCTTCTCAAATATTAAAGTGGGTTGTGCTTTAGTGAACAAATTTGCTAAGTTATCATTGGAATGAATTTGTTGAATGTCTATATCACCACTTTGTTAAGATTATGAGAATAGAAGAGTTTTGGTGAAATATGCTTTGTTATATCTTTTTTGATGTATTCTTCTTTTAGTTGATGTATGCAAGTAGAGTTGTCTTCAAATATGACTATTGGTATTTTTTTCAAAGGTAAACCACATATATCTTGAACATGTTGGCTGATTGACCTAAACCAAACACATTCTCAAGTTGCTTCATGAATTGCCAATATTTTTGCATGATTTGAGGAGGCTGCAGCTATGGTTTGCTTTGTTAAGCGTTAAGTATAGTTGTTCCTCCACTTGTGAATAGATAACCTGTTTGTGACGTGGATCAGGAAGAAAATATGTATCTGCATATCCAACTAATTGAAATTCTATTTTATTAGAGTAAAATAAACCCTTATCAATAGATCCTTGAAGATATCTTAATATATGTTTAACATCATTTTAATGTCTTCTAGTTGGATAAGAACTAAATCTCGATAACAAGTTTACTGAAAATGGTATATCTGATATTGTATTATTAGCAAGATATATTAGTGCACTAATAGCACTAAGGTAAAGTACTTCAGGATCAAGGAGCTTTTCATTACTTTCACATGGTCGAAATGAATCTTCATCCATATCTATTGAGTTCACTACCATTGGAGTACTCAATGGGTGTGCTTTGTTCATGTAAACTTTTTTCATAAGTTTTTCAGTATAAATTGACTAATGGATGAATATACCATCCTTCAAATGTTCAATTTGTAAATCAAGAAAAAATTTTGTCTAGCCAAGATCTTTCATTTCAAATTTTCTTTTTAAATAATCTACAATTTTTGGAAATTTTCATTGATGTTTAAATCATCAACATATACTACAATAATAACAAATTTATATTCAAATCTTTTTATGAACACACATGAACATACATGGTCATTTTTGTATCCACCTTTCAATAAGTATTCATTGAGACGTTTATACCATATAAATCCAGATTGTTTTAATCCAAACAAGAATTTTTGAAGTCTTACTGAACAAATTTCTGGAGATTTATTATATGCTTTAGGAACTTTAAATCTTTCAGGGATTTTCATATAAATTTTTTTATCAATTGAGTTGTATAAATAGGGTGTAACAACATTCATTAGACGCATATCAAATTTTTCATGCACTGCCAACCTAATAAGATATCTTAACATAATTGAATCCACACAGGAGAATGTTTTCATATAGTCAAGACCAGATTTTTGTGGGAACCCTTGTGCTACTAGTCGTGCTTTATATCTTTCTAATTCATTTTTCTCATTTCGTTTGCGCACAAAAATCCACTTGTATCCCACTGGTTCTATACCTTCACGTGTTTTGACTATAAGACCAAAACTTTCACGTTTTCTAAGAAAAGTTAATTCAGCTTGAATTACGTCTTTTCATTTTGGCCAATCATCTCTCTGTCTGCATTCTTTGACAAATTTTGATTCGTGATTCTCATTTTACTTTACTAGTTCAACAGCAAATTATAAGCAAAAATATTGTCAACAACAGTATGCTTTCGGTCCCATATTTTTCTGATAATGACATAACTTATTGAGATCTCTTTATTTCAGGTACGTGAACCTTTTCAGAGGTTTTTATCAATATTTATGTCTTCGGATTCCCTTTAAATACTTGCTTTCATATTATGACCATCATGATTAATTATCTCTCTTTTTCGGGAATTTTTATCCTTAAAACCAATTGGTCTTCTACACTTTTAGCATGGATTGCTTTTATTTACACTAACAACTTATTCTTTTGAGACACTTATTCTTATTGGTGCATTTGCAGCTGAAATGTGAGATTTGGTTACTCTTTTTAGGTCAGTAAATGTATCTGACAATTGATTTACAATATTTTACATACGAATTAATTTTTGTACTTCTAGTTCACATTGTTTAGTGCAAAGATGTAAATGGGGTAATGAGAATATATTCCAAAGTAATATCTTTTTTAATTGTTTATTTTTTTCCTAATTTTGAAAAAATTGTTTCATCAAAGTGACAATAAAAAAATTCTTGCCTTAAATAAATCACCCGTTGTCGGTTCAAGGTATTTTATAATTGACGGGGATTCATAACCAACCTATATCCCCAATTTTCTTTGGGGTCTCATCTTTGAGCATTGTGGTAGAGTAATTAGAATATAAAATACATACCCAAATATCCTAAGATGAGAAATGTTTGGCTCCTGACCGCAAGTCAGTTGTAATGTAGAGGATTTAAGATAACTTATTGGTCTGATATCTATAAGTGCTGCACCATGCAAAATAGCATGCCCCATACTTAAACATGCAGTTTAGTTCTCATAAATAATGGTCTAGCTATTAACTAAAGGTGTTTAATCAATGATTCGACTAGACCATTTTGAGAGTGTACATGAGCAACAAATTTTTCTATCGTAATTCTAGTTGACACACAATAATCATTAAATGCTTGGAAACTAAATTTACCATTATTATCAAGACGTATTGTCTTTATAGAATAGTCTGAAAATGAGTTTTTAATTTAATTATTTGAACTCATAATCTCGCAAACGCCATGTTGCAAGTTGATAGAAAATAAACATGGGACCACCGTGAAGATGCATCTATTAAAATCATGAAATATTTAACAGTCCACATGGTGGGTGAATAGACCCACATATATCACCTGAATACATTTCAGAAAAGATGGTTATTCAATCCCAATTTTTTTTGTGATGGTCTTGTAATTAATTTTTCTTGAAAACAAGCAGCACATGAGAGTTCATTAAATTGAAGAATTTTGTGTACCTTTAGAAGACGACCAGATGAATTCTCGATGATTTTTTTCATCATGATTGAATCCAGATGTCCTAACTTGTCATGCCAAATTGTAAATATATTTATATTTATAAATTTTAGTTTATTATGGCATGTGATTCCACATTGTTAAGTGGTGTAGTACAAACCGAAAGAGTTAGCGAATAAATTATCTAATACATATTTTTCTCCTGATATCATAGTTGTAATATAGAGATCTTCATTATTTTTTTTCTCTTGCGGTTTTTATATAGTATCCATTTTGACGGATATCTTTAAAACATAGTAAGTTTCTATGAGACTTACTTGATAATAATGCATTATTTATAAAGAACTTGGTTCTTTTAGGTAATACCATAGTAGCTCTTCCAGAGCCTTCAATCATTTTTGCACTACCAACAATCGTACTTACATTTATTTTCTTTCTAACAAGAGACAAAATGTCTTTTATCTCTAAATATTGTATGTGTTAAAACACTATCAGCGAAACATACTTCTTCATTATTGAATTTGAGTGAAGCGTGAGAAATATCCATATCATTACGAAAATAAAAATAAATTACCATTAATGAAAAAAATACAAAAGTTTTGAAAACAAATAAAAACTATAACCAAAAGAAAGAAAAAACTAACTATGAAGAAAGAAAACATCTAAAAAAATGATAGATTTCTAATTAATATTCTTCTAAAAGAAATTTAATTCATCTAAATGAGTAACATCACTTAGATCATCAAAATGACTTGGTTTAGACTTGCATGGGTTGCTAATATCAAGGATGTCATCAAGCTCTGCAAAGATATTACGATGGATTTCAGTTCCATTTCAACACCATTAGCTTCAACTTCATCTCTTTGTATAGTCAAATTGAGCTCTTGTTTTTGTCCTTTTCTTTTGATAGATTCTTGATATAGCTTGACAAAATATTCAAAGATACAGCGTATACGCGACCAATGACCTTTTAATCCACATTGATAGTACAAATTTTTCACATTATAGCTCAAAGCATGCTTTTGATAATTGTTCCGAGGGTTACCTGAAACTGTAGGTCGATCTCGGACGAGATCTTCTGTACCGGTCGGAGCTGACGTGTCCGGCTGGTGGGTAGTGACCGGAGTTGTCGTACCCGACTTGTTGGACTAGCTGTGCTGCTGATCCTTTATCACCGGAGGATGGTGGTACCTGCAAGGGACTCCGATGCTTAAGTTAGCAAGGGTATTAAGCAGGTTTTTAATAGAATCAGAGTATGAGTTATACCTGAGTGCTCCAGTATATTTATAGTAGTGTGGAGTGACCTTTTTAGATAAGTTAGTTATCTTATCTTATCTTATCTTTGGGCGAGGTCAGCTTATCTTCAAGGGAACCGCCCTTCTCTCTGTAGGCTTTGGGCTGCCTTAGGATTTTGGGTCGTGTTCCTTGATTTTGGGCCCTTCTTTGGGCTTTCCTGTCGATTTGGCCGAGCTCTTTGAGAAGAGGTCGGATAGTCTGACCTGAAGAGGTCGGTCGCCTTGTTACTGAACATCCCGGGTCGGATAGCTCGACCCAGGGTATAAACAGTGCCCTTACTCGAGCTCGGTCTTTATTTTTGAGGTCGAGTCCTAGTTCTTAAGACTTTGATCCTTCTCTGGTAAAGCCGAACTCGAGCATCTTGTCGACTTCATCTTTGTAGCGTTCTCTTTTTGAATATGAAACGTTTTCTTTTGCTTCTTAAAAGCGCGCGCTTTTGCATTAGCGCTCTTTAGCCTTGGGAATATGCAAGGGGTTTAATATCATCATTAATTGGTTTTTAATTACCCCATTTCTCTCAGCCTCTTTATTTTGAATTTCACACCCCAAAAAACGGTTTCTCTTCTCCGTAACTTCCCCTTTCTTTCTCTCTTTCTGTTTTCTGAAATTTGCGGTTTTCGTATTTCTTCCCTGTGTCGTATTTTTGGCGATCATTAGTGCTTTCCTTGCTGTGAAAGGGCGACTCTGGATTCCATCTTCCATTTTCTACTTCTGTGAGGCTTTCTGTTCGAGAGGTGGCTCTACTCCCTGTCGCTTCTGCTCTCAGCTTTTCTTCAGGGTTTTCTCCTACTTTTCCAGGTTGGTTCTTTCTTACTTTCTTCGTCACTTGCATTGTGCCTTTTTTTACTTTAAAAAGTTTGAATCTTTTTGTATTACCGTGCATCTGCTTGCTTATTGTCGTTTATTTTTCTTCTTCTGTGATCTGCACGAACCCACTTGCTTTCTCAAAAGGTTTCTCCTTTGATGTTTTGTTGACAAATTTTGCAAAAGATAACTTCTATTTTTTTATTATTCTTGAAAAAGGTTGTGTCTTTGATGACTTCTTCTTGAGCTGTTTATTTGGTTGCTTCGTTTGTTGACTAAACTGGGACTGTGGGTCTGGAGGGTAGTTTATTCTAATGGTTTTACCCGTGGCTCATGGCCTTTTATTCAAAGTGTCATTTTAGTCGAAAGGGGTCGTTATCAAGGTGTGAGCTTGTGGGTTTTCCTGAGTCCTTGTTCTGTGCCTGCCTCCAAAGGATGCCCCTGGATCTTTGGTGTGGGTCCTGGAGTTTCTTTTTGTTGTTTATACTGCGCTGAATTATGTTGGCCGAGTTGTTTTGTCTTTCATCCGAGATATTTTTTAGTAATCCGATCTTCTTTTCTTGTTGTAGGATTAGTTGGCCTCATATCTTCTCGCAAAAATATTGTTGAGACGTCTTCCCAAGTCCCTGAGGGCATGGCTGATTGGGTGGATTCCATGGTTCTTCTGTGTGTTTCGTTGGTTGACTCTGAGTTTTGTCAGAAACTTAGGCAATTTCATAGGATTTGTGGTAATGGTGGTGATGAAAAGAACTATGAGCTTGTATCTCCAAACTCTGAGGAGAGGGTCTGTTTTTCTACCCGAATTGCTGGAGAGCGCCCCTTTTTCTATGCCTACGACTTCTTTTTTAGTCAAATGAATATCACTCTTCCTTTTACTGCTTTTGAGACCAACCTATTATGGTCCTGTAATGTAGCTCCATCCCCACTTCACCCCAATTCCTGGAGTTTTATAAAAATATTTCAGTTGTTATGTCATGAGTTCGTTATCCCTGCTTCACAATCCCTCTTCTTTTATCTCTTTGTTTTGACAAAGCCTGGGGTAGTTAAGAAGAAAGCCGCTTGGGTTTCTTTCCGAACTTCCCAGGAAAAAAGGTTTTCTCCGTGTTTGATGAATCTTTCCGTGACTTCAAGAATTACTTTTTTAGGGTCCGAGCTGTTGAAGGAGCTCGGCCCTTTTTTTTTGGATGAAAATGATGAGCCCGCCTTTCCTTTGGAATGGCAAAAGAATGTAATGGTATCTAAATATACGTGGGAGATGTTAGATGAGGCTGAGCAAGCTTTTGTGACTGTGCTGGAAGAAAACTGGGGGCAGCCTCCCCATCTCGACACAAAGAAATTTTTAGCCAACCCCTCTCTCCTCCGAGCTGAGCTGGCTAGTGGTCAATTTTTGGTTTTGATTGTTTTGTCGATTTTATCTCTTGTAAGCTCTTTCCTGATTCATAACTTGGTTTCCCGTTATTGTGTTATGTTTGCAGAGATGATTAAGAATAATGAATCCATGAAGGCCTTTAAGAGGGCAAGGAAGGCTACTGCAGCTCAAAACGTCTCGGCTAAGGCGGCTGGTACGCGGAATCGTGATTACACTTTAATTATGTAAAATTCATTGCTCTTTCTTTCCCTGGAAATGGCACCAAAAACATGATGCCAAGACCATGGTTCACAACTCCGTTCACCTTTGTCAATGGCTTCATCTTATCCTCTTAGTGAAAATGGTCAACGCACCCTGTCACGGTACGGCTATTCATCTGTCGGTTCTCGATCATGCTGGAATAGGATTTACTATCCTTTTGCGTCTGTCACTAACGCCTTGCAATCGCGAGTTAGGAGCTCGTCACAGTCATTCATTCATTGAATCCTACTCGGAATACCACAGACAAGGTTTAGACTTTCCGGATTCTCTTGAATGCCGCCATCATTCTAGCTTACGCCACGAAGATTCTGATTAAGAGATCTAAGAGATACTCATTCAGTTGAAGGTAGAACGAAAGTGGTTGTCAGGCACGCGTTCATAGGGAATGATGATGATTGTCACGTTCATCACATTCAGATTGAAGTACGAATGAATATCTTAGAAGCGAAATAAGATGAATTGAATAGAAAACAGTAGTACTTTGCATTAATGTTTGAGGAACAGTAGAGCTCCACACCTTAATCTATGGAGTGTAGAAACTCTACCGTGAAAATACATAAGTGAAAGGTCCAGGCATGGCCGAGATGGCCAGCCCCCAAAACGTGATCCTTAGATCAAAAGATAATACAAAGATGCCTAATACAATAGTAAAAGGTCCTATTTATAATAAACTAGCTACTAGGGTTTACATGAGTAAGTAATTGATGCATAAATCCACTTCCGGGGTCCACTTGGTGTGTGTTTGGGCTGAGCCTGAGTGTTGCATGTGCAGAGGCCATTTGTGGAGTTGAACGCCTGTTTCTGTGCCAGTTTGGGCGTTCAACTCTGGTTTTGGATCTTTTTCTGGCGCTGGACGCTAGATTTGGGCAGAAGGCTGGCGTTGAACGCCAGTTTACGTCGTCAATTCTTAACCAAAGTATGGACTATTATATATTACTGGAAAGCCCTGGATGTCTACTTTCCAACGCAATTGGAAGCGCGCCATTTCGAGTTCTGTAGCTCCAGAAAATCCACTTTGAGTGTAGGGAGGTCAGAATCCAACAGCATCAGCAGTCCTTCTTCAACCTCTGAATCTGATTTTTGCTCAAGTCCCTCAATTTCAGTCAGAAAATACCTGAAATCAACGAAAAACAACCAAACTCATAGTAAAGTCCAGAAATGTGAATTTAACATAAAAACTAATGAAAACACCCCTAAAAGTAACTAAATCCTACTAAAAACATACTAAAAACAATGCCAAAAAGCGTATAAATTATCCGCTCATCACTATTTTTATGAAAAACATGAAAATTATGCAATGCATGAAATTTTTAGATCAAAACATGTGATGCATGCAAGAATGCTATGAATGTCAACATGAACACCAAGAACACTATGAATGTCAAGATGAACATCATAGACACAATTTTGAAAAAAATTTTAATGCAAAGAAAACATGCAAGACACCAAACTCAGAATTCTTTAATGCTTAGACACTAAGAATTCAAGAATGCATATG